>NC_143391.1:28816551-29117548 GCF_980474605.1 Leiobunum rupestre | reverse complement strand
TAGTCCCGCATATGTTGGATTCTCGTAGTCCCGCATATGTTGGATTCTCGTAGTCCCGCATATGTTGGATTCTCGTAGTCCCGCATATGTTGGATTCTCGTAGTCCCGCATATGTTGGATTCTCGTAGTCCCGCATATGTTGGATTCTCGTAGTCCCGCATATGTTGGATTCTCGTAGTCCCGCATATGTTGGATTCTCGTAGTCCCGCATATGTTGGATTCTCGTAGTCCCGCATATGTTGGATTCTCGTAGTCCCGCATATGTTGGATTCTCGTAGTCCCGCATATGTTGGATTCTCGTAGTCCCGCATATGTTGGATTCTCGTAGTCCCGCATATGTTGGATTCTCGTAGTCCCGCATATGTTGGATTCTCGTAGTCCCGCATATGTTGGATTCTCGTAGTCCCGCATATGTTGGATTCTCGTAGTCCCGCATATGTTGGATTCTCGTAGTCCCGCATATGTTGGATTCTCGTAGTCCCGCATATGTTGGATTCTCGTAGTCCCGCATATGTTGGATTCTCGTAGTCCCGCATATGTTGGATTCTCGTAGTCCCGCATATGTTGGATTCTCGTAGTCCCGCATATGTTGGATTCTCGTAGTCCCGCATATGTTGGATTCTCGTAGTCCCGCATATGTTGGATTCTCGTAGTCCCGCATATGTTGGATTCTCGTAGTCCCGCATATGTTGGATTCTCGTAGTCCCGCATATGTTGGATTCTCGTAGTCCCGCATATGTTGGATTCTCGTAGTCCCGCATATGTTGGATTCTCGTAGTCCCGCATATGTTGGATTCTCGTAGTCCCGCATATGTTGGATTCTCGTAGTCCCGCATATGTTGGATTCTCGTAGTCCCGCATATGTTGGATTCTCGTAGTCCCACATATGTTGGATTCTCGTAGTCCCACATATGTTGGATTCTCGTAGTCCCACATATGTTGGATTCTCGTAGTCCCACATATGTTGGATTCTCGTAGTCCCACATATGTTGGATTCTCGTAGTCCCACATATGTTGGATTCTCGTAGTCCCACATATGTTGGATTCTCGTAGTCCCACATATGTTGGATTCTCGTAGTCCCACATATGTTGGATTCTCGTAGTCCCACATATGTTGGATTCTCGTAGTCCCACATATGTTGGATTCTCGTAGTCCCACATATGTTGGATTCTCGTAGTCCCACATATGTTGGATTCTCGTAGTCCCACATATGTTGGATTCTCGTAGTCCCACATATGTTGGTTTTGACGGTTGAAAGGTCCATCTCTTCCGAATGAACATTCGTCGGACATTAGTAGTTGATCGTGAAAATCCTGGTGTGCGTCAGCCATGAGGCAAAACCAATTGCAGAAATCGAGTCGGCGCTGTCTATCACCGTCATGCAGTCCTTGGTGAAGTGTCGCTCGATAAGGATGAAAATGGTGTCTTTTGAGTGTTCTCCAAACGTAGTTTCGATCCAACCCTAAGTCAAAGCTGGCAGTCCTGACGCTCGCTCGAGGATAGGCGACGAAGTAGGCAAGTATGGTGTTTTCCATGTCGATGTCCTGGAGATCACGACCACGAAACCTCGGATTGATATTGCCCCAGTTGTCGAAGTCGCGGACCACTCTAAGAACCGTCGTATGACTTGGTCTGCAATTGGGAAATCTTCGTCTAAATAACTGACTTACTAGAGTAGCATTACGACGACCTTCTCCGTAAAATAATTCTATCATATGAGCGCGCTGATCTCGAGTGTTTTAACTCTGAAATGTAAACGCTTTAAATACTACTCGGACAATTGATATTTCACGTTAAAAAACAACAAAAGAAAAATAAGCGTAATTTTTGGTCTACAAATCTTTGTTTGATGATCTTACTCGTAACCACGTCGAAATGGAAGACGCGGTCTTTGTCTACTTTGTCTAATTAGGTGTTGAACGTAATAATTTTCTTTAACAATAACTTTTTCAGATTTGATTATTAACTACATAGCTGAAAGCATAAGTTCCCTAAAATAAATGTACATGTGTGTTGTGATTATGTACGATTGTTTACGTTAAAGGCTATAGGCGCTTAAATAAAACATCTTCCCAGAAATTGCCAAGAAGTAATATTTCCGACAGCCAGGACTCATAATTTATTATTTATATAGTGCTTGGTGAAATATTAGAAAGCTGGAAACTTTCTCGAACCATGCTCGAACGTAACATCAGTTTTTTGCTAAGCCTTAACATGCCAAAAAAGTTACCTGGTTAAAAGGAAACACTTGTTGCATACCGTACTGCAAACGAAATATGTTTAGTTCTAAAGGAATGAGTTTTCATCTTTTTCCAAAAGATAATTTTATACGAAATGAATTAATTTATTAATATGTAATAAATATTACATATAATTTTAATTATTTATACCATAAGAGGATGATAATAATAATAATAATATTATCTTCTTATACTTACGTCGTTAGTTTTAAAAACATTATATATGTTACCTTAAAATATATTATCGAAAATTAACATTAGTATGTTCCTTATACACGTGAGCCGACGCGTTTCTTATCTGACGCCAAATTCTCATGAGGGCAAAAACGCGTCTCCAATTGGCTTAAATATGACTTTGTGGCTAGCCATTCTAACCGTTTAACCGACCAACCGGAAATAGCTCCTTCCCAGAAGAATTTGGAGAGGGGAGTAGAAACCGAGTATCTTTTATTGAAGCGTCCATTGCCTGCTAGTACAACTTGTTTTTCCCCCGACCTCCAAACTCAGTGAAAAATAGGTCTTTTTCAACCGAACCAAAATTATTTTTACACTTTCGACTATGCCCTACAACTTTTCTATTGAAACATTTTGCGTGACACCTACCGGTGAAAAAATAAATTTTCCAAAACGGCACAAAATCGTTCGATTTTTCTGAAATTTAGTAACCAAAGCCTTCCATACCTAACAAATAAACCCCGAAAATTTCAGAACCCTAGCATAAATACATTTTGAGAAAAATGGCCTGATCGAGCAAACTGAGAAACCCTGTATATAACCGCTATACCTCTACAATGTGTGCACGTTTCAGCTCTGTCGTGGAAACAGGGGGCGCAATAGCCCCCCTTTTCCGATTGTGAGCGTTGATTTACGCACGCTGATTATTACCCAACTGAGTGACTTAAAAACTTAATTGCTTTTTTAAATTACGTATTTACTTTAGCTCTAATGGTTTGCCAGTTTTCGGCATAGAAATCTCATAGGTAACTAGAATGCTGCAGTGTAACTGGCAAATGGGCCAAACGCCGTGGCAGACGATAGCCAGATCTCAGCCAATCAGAGCTCAAAGAGTGGTTCTGCCAAGAATTTAATGTCACCAGAGAGAATGACGTCACCTATCTCCCGCTATAGTAGCGGATCCAACGAGGATTATTATCCTCCTTGGCGGAACCACTCTACGGCCTCTCATTGGCTGAAGGTTCAAGGCGAACTGGCGTCAAGCTAGGCCGTAGGCGGCAGCATTCTAGTTACCTATGAGATTTCTATGGTTTTCGGTGCCCTAGACAAATTAGGGGCCCTTGGGCGCCGCATAAACCACATTACCGCTGACGTTCGTTTTTGCCTTACGCAGAGTGCGTGATTTACGTATCGAAGCCCCGTATGGCCAGAAGAAATAAATAAGTGTGACATTTAGAGTGCGTGATTTACGTATCGAAGCCGCGTTTGGCCAGAAGTAACAAATAAGTGTGACACTTACTTATCGAAGCCGTGTATGGCCAGAAGTAACAAATAAGTGTGACACTTACTTAACGAAGCCGTGTATGGCCAGAAGTAACAAATAAGTGTGACACTTACTTATCGAAGCCGTGTATGGCCTCAAGTAAACAAATAAGTTTGGCACTTGCGATTTGAGGTATAACCATAGATATAGGAAATGTATATAAAGGTCTAGATAAAATATTTCAAAGGGAGTGAATACGGAGGTGACAGCTAGCAGAAACGCGTAATTTCTGCAGGCTATCCTTATAAGACGCTATCTATCGGTAAGAAAGCTCGTGCTATCGTCGCGAGAGCCATTATCTCCAGCTTAAAAATTATACTAAAAGTCACCAACAGATGGTGTCTAAAGATTACCGCCTGCGGAAAGGTCAAGCACTTAGTACTAAAATGCTAATAGAGCTCGCGCTCTTGGTCACGTGCCTTCCTCGGTGTCTGCTAGGTGTCAATCCGTATTTTATGTTAGGCTTAGACGCCCCGAAATTTATCTAGACCTTTATGTACATTACTTATATCTATGGGTATAACTTTGAAACTGGATGTAGTTATTAGGATGGGTATTGCGGATATTTTACCAGACTTAATTTTAATTTAACCAAGGCTTAGCTTGTTTTGACCCAATTTTAACGCTATTCGGGTGCGATTTGAGGTTTAACTTTGAAACTGGATGTAGTTATTAGGATGGTCATTGCGGATATTTTACCAGACTTAATTTTAATTTAACCAAGGCTTAGCTTGTTTTGGCCCAATTTTAACGCTATTCGGGTGCGATTTGAGGTATAACTTTGAAACTTGATGTAGTGATTAGGATGGGTATTGCGGATATTTTACCAGATTTAATTTTAAATTAAGCATTTTTACGCAGTCTTATCATTTTGGATCCGATTGACTTATAAATTCCGTTTAATTTTTAATCTATATTACTGCTATACCTCTGCTCTGTGTGCACGTTTCAGCTCTGTCAGGTAAACAGGAGGCGCAACAGCCCCCCTTTTCCGATTTTGAGCGTTGATTTACGCAGAGTACGAAAGTTCCCAAAAATCTCCCGGGTAAAGCGTTATTAATAGATTAGTTCCTATTGGATTTGAGATACTGAACCCAAACTTAGAATACAGATAACGGAGCTTACGTCTGACGCTATGCTTAACCCTTATGCCAAGGCTTAGTCTAAGAGAAAAATTTATTATCTTCGTAGTTCCTATTGGATTTGAAATATGGGGCTTAAACTTTGAATATAGGTAAAGGTGGTTACGTTTGGCACTATGCTTAACCATATTAACACGCGCCAAGGCTTATAGATCCTACACGAATTTTCTTCGTAGCTTGGACTGGATTTGAGATACGGGGCTCAAACTTTTAATACAGTTAAGAGGCTGAAGTTTGACCCTATGTTTAACTCTTTTAACCCGCGCCAAGGGTTAGTGACCGTATGCGAATTTTCTTCATAGTTCCTATTGGATTTGAGATACGGAGCTCAAACTTACAATACAGATAAAGAAGTTTACGTCTAACGTTATGCTTAAGCCTTTTAACACGCGCCAAGGCTTAGAGAATAATTAATTAATTCATCCATGTGGAACTAATATTACGGCCTTGGCCGACTTGTTTTGTATTCCTTTCACTACTGCTACATGCCAGGATTCAGGAAAAACCTTGGGATTTAGGAGTAGAAATAAAAGTCACTTCGAGGTATACTACTTTCAATTCGAAAATAAACAGCTAGATATGACCATATGTAACAAAATCACTCGTAGGTATGCCTATAGACGCTTCCCGGCTTCAATAAAACATTTTCAAGGAAATTGCCAAGAAGTAATATTTTCGAGAGCCAGCATATGTAAGTTACTGTTAATATAGTGCTTGTTGAAATAATGGAAACTTTTCACTTGTACGGTATGCAACAAGTGTTTCCTTTTAACCAGGTAGCTTTTTTTGACGTTCTATTTACACGTGAAAAGTTACCATTATTTCAAGAAACACTATATAAACAGAGACTTGCTGGTCCTGGTTCTCGGAAATATTACTTCTTGGCAATTTCCTTGAAGATGTTTTATTGAAGCGCCTATTGCTCTTTTGAAAAGGGTACCAGAAAACTAGTGATCGCTAAACTATAGGTCTTTCTATAAAGTAACTTGCCTTTTTTGTTTAAATGTTAATTTACGTCACTATATCTTACATATTTCCTACATTTTTTGTTCAATTTATTTTATAACAACATCTATTGTAAAAGCTAGAAACGCGGGAAGAATTCTGGGCGTTTTTTAAACTTCTCTTCACTGCGTTTTCAATTTGACTGCTCTAGACCGACCATCTTTTCTTGTTCCATTTGCGTGCTCGGATCAATGGATCAGTTCCATTTATGGCTCTCCAGCCCTCAGAGATCGCTCGAAACAGAGCACGTTTTTTGCGTGTTCCAATGCACTTGGTCTGCTCGGGAAATTTTTTTCCGCGTGTTCCTTTTCAAATATGTGGAATAAAGCGCTCAAATTTTCGAAACATGTTCCATTTCGAATCACTGTCCATCGGAAGGAGATCAATAATCTTGAGGAGTAAAATGGAAACTGTTATAACTTCTGTTTCCCTTCTATAAAGTATATAACGCGTTTTTCGTCCCGAATTTGGAAGTGACGTATTTTACGTCATATACCGTGAACAAGATTTCATTAAATGCTTTTATCGCATTGTTATGAGTGATTATGTTACATATGATATGACTAATGTAAGCCGCTACCCCAGAATAATACCAATTAATTAGTCATCACCAGGGTAAAAAAACGAAACCGCTTTATTTCCAAGACGGGTCCTTGTTATGTCTATTCGCGACTGAAAACTATCGCTACGCCCCCTTTGGTTCGCCATTGAAACCTAGATAGGTAGCGTCTAAAGCGGTCGCTATTAGTTTTTCCTCATCTTTATCCGTAAATTTGTTTTTAAAAATTAATGATACTTGGACTTTAATATAATTTTTGCGTAAGATTATTTAAGAAAAAAACGTTTCTACGACTTTTTAATTTGTCTGTAGCAGACGTTCGATCATAGGCGCAAGCTCGGAGAAGCTAGTGCCGTTACGCCACCTACACTCGTTTAGGTCGAGATATTGCAATCGGTTTAATTGACCATAATTACTTCACCTGCTAGAGGTCCACCTAAACAGCCCTTTAAATTATGAAAGAACCTTTTGTATTGTAAGTGGTACCTGGAACCTTTATTGTTATTTGTACAACTAATTCGCGTATTAACATATAAAACCAAACTTTAAGATCTTACGTTTCCACGCGTGTAACCGACAGAAACAATTCACTTCCACTTTTTGTAGCATTTGCAATTTACCCGTTCGACGAATTTCTCCAAAATATTAGCGAGGCGGTTCGCGGTGGCCTGTCTTTGTTGATGCCTTTTTTCGCACTCTTTCCTAAAGTCCAAAAACCACTTGGGTTGGTGATGACTCAACTTCATTTTCTTGGGGTTCGTCGAATCGGACATTTCTTCTTCGCTTCCGGACTCTCCGTCGCCGCTTTCGGAGTTATCATCCAAATGGACGCTGCATCTCAAGTTCCACAGTTTGACCAACTCCTCGACAGCGTCGTAGTACCTCCAAATCCTAAAATGAAATAGTTGATTTTATAAAATAGCAAGATGGCACAGGCACAATAGTAGCTTTTAACCGCGGCTCAGCACTGGCATAAGTAGATAGAGAGAACTAAAGCCCCATTTTCATGCTCGCTGGTAGCGGGTAAAAATCGACAAAATCCGCTTCCGCTACACACTTTTTCACTTTCCGCGTCGATCTGTTTCAAACAGATATTTTAGATTAATTTTCACGCTTGCAAGTGGCGGATGCGAATTTTGACAATTTTTATCCGCTACCAGCGAGCATGAAAATGGGCCTTAATACCAATCGAATGACGTCTAAATTAAATTTATATCGAGTGCCGTTGAAGAGAATTCGTCGATTCCCGGGGACCTATACGGAACTGTAGCTTCCACTGTAATATTCACCTTCACCATCATCACCACCACCACCGCATACATCACGAGCGAAAATAACAGCCTCTTCCCTCTATACTAAAACTTAAAAACAAATTATTAAGCGCCGGTCCTACGCCTCGGCCCCTAAACACGCGCTCTTTGACAACGAGCAAAGAGCATGTAATAAGCTAGTTTAGTTAGACTGAAGTCCACCAAAATTGAGTGTCATTAAGGAAATTACGCTCCCCTCTTGGTGCAAATTTAACACTTAAACATAGGTATTAACTTATTAGTTACGTAGTTACCTTTTGAAGTTCGCCCTCCTCTTAACCTTGTTACGTAGACGGTAGAAACTTCTCCTCATATTGCGCCATTTGTACTCGCACTGGATACTAGTGACGCTCCAGCCCTTTTCCCTCATCCGTTTCGATATTTTGGGATAAGTGACGGACTTGAACGAACCGAGGTTTACGTCACCTTGAAGCTCCTGTTTCAAAAGTTGCAGGAACTTTACGGTTGCTGAAAAGGGAGAACTTAAATTCTGGAACGCTGTTTCGCGCTTTACTCGTCAAGAAGCGTCTCCGTACCTTCGTGCGGCCACTGAAACGCGGTAGACGCCTTGTCATCCGCTAAAACTTCCAAAGATAATTCGGACAGGGGGTCGTCAGTCATCATCGAAGAACCGGCGATTTCATCCCCTGCAACGTCAATTAATTAATACGGCACAATGGGTAAGACGGTAGGTGTAAATAAAAACACGAGTAAACTTCGCGCGAAAACAAGTTTTTATATCTTTTGATACAAATACAAATTTCACTCGCTCTCGGCGAACTTCTCCAACAAAGTCATTAAACGGTTACAAGTGTCCATCCTCTTTTCGTGCCTAGATCGGCAATCTTCCGCGTATTTGACAAACCATTCCGGCGGGTCGTCCACTTTGCGTTTGCGCGTCCTTCTGGTCTTCCTATCGGCCTTGTCCGAGTCGTCACTCGAAGATTCCGAGTCGGTGCTACTTTGAGGGAGTTCGACTTCGGTGGGATAATTAACGCGAACAGGCGGTTCCACGTTCTTACAAGTCGGCGACGTCATTGCCTCCAACAGAGACACCTCGTACGTGGCTGAAGAGTCTTCCTCGGTCGGGTTCTCCTTCAGTTCTTCGACCATTAAGTCTTCCATCTCAGTGACGTACTCGAAGACCCTTTTGCCTCTAATTAAAATCGAGTCTTTTCCCGTGCCTTTCATTCTACGGTCATTCTCCGCTTTGACGTTCAAGAACTGCCTCTTCAAGCCTTTCAGCTTATTGCTGCACTGCATTCCCGTCACCATCCATCCGCTTTCTGTCATCTGTCGCGCTATCTTGGCCCAGACCAACTTGACCACCGATCGGACGAACTCGTGATTGTATAGCTTGACCAATTCGATCAGTCGCAACGTGGCCTCTCTACTCCACTGAAAGTTTGCCAGGACAAAACCCGTCGGCGCGATGGGTGGCCTTCTGATCGGTATCAGGACCGTATACACGGCGTCCGCTCCTGAATTTTGTTTCAAACCCGCGTCCGCCACTTGATTTTGCTTCAAAACTGAAACTCCTAAAATAAATGGTCATCCTTAAAAAAAAATAAAGCGAAAAGCGAAATTTAAATTTCCCGCTCAAAACGATGTTTCGACTAAACGATAGGTGTACTGGTGCAGCGACACGCGGACGTAAAAATAGCCCCCTCGATATCGCGCCCTTCCGTTTCTACACGACGAATCCAAAAGGCACTGAAATCCTAAACGCCCTTCCCTTTCCCTCTAAAGGTTTTGTAAAATGGAAATAAACTTACCGTCTGTTAAAACGTTGTTGCAGCTCGCAATATGCGATTTGATATCTTCGATGTTAGCCACTTGGTAATTACATCTCGAACATTTATACATGTTCGTTGTTAAAAATTCGCTATCGGACGAACCAGCAGCCATTTTGAACGCTCCCGTTCAAAGATGAAAGAAAATTACGTTGCGAAAACGTACGTAAGCCGTGAACTGCTCTCTTTATTCGTCGCTGCTGCCATCTAACGGATTTTCCGACTTCATTAAGGAGGGACGCTGACGCGGGATTTTGAAATAACTATTATCTGCGGGTTGTAGATCGTATTGTATCTGAATCAAGAAATAACATTGAACGATAAAATTTGCATATACTATTTATTTTAAAAATAAACGTAACAAAGTTTATAAAGAACAGACTCGTTAAATATAATAATTATATTAAGTATTTATAAAAAAAGTAACAATTTAATCGAGACTTATTCACATTATTATCCACTACGGCGACCTTTCACACAAAATTCGATTACATCTTCTTAAGAATATAGTTTCAAAATTATATAATTTCGGTATCAATTTTCAATAGTATTGCGTAATATCTTTAAATATTTAAATTATTTTTATAAATAAAATAATATACCTCGTTTTGGAACTAAGGCGGCAAATTTATTAACCTAGAATGTGTACTATCAGAAGTCTATAATATATCTATTAGGAGAGTTTTGAAAATGAAACATGAACCTTCGCCGGCTGAAAGCAGTTTTTAATAAGTGCGTATTTTCCGGTAAACCACGGAATCACATCGTAGCTCAATATTTACCGTGTTGTTCTTCGCCTAACTATGTTGAATAGTTTCACGAAATGATGAATTTCGACTATTGATTTTCCAAATTGTATTTTGAAAAATCAGCGGGAGCCCGCGAAGGTACGTGTTTTAACGTGTGACGTTAGCAGTATTGGCAGAAGGATACTTCTCTCGTAAGGTATATATTATATACTTTTGGTAATACCCTCCTCAGACGATCCTAAAAAAAAGCCATTTCAATTTACTTTTAAACAAAAAAATTGTTAAACCAAGATTAAAAATTAGCTTTAGTTTACAAAAAATGTCTGCAGAGGGTATTAGCGTCCAAACAAAAATGATAATTGTTTCATTATGATTGAAATACAGATATTTTACGAACTTACGATTGGCGCGTGACGTATGCATAAATATAAGTACAAATTTAAGACTAGTGTTAATATAAATAACGTCTAAAACGATGAAAATAAATGATATACGTTTCGGTGAAGGTAACCACTGCCACCGGTATTGAAACGTTACGTAACGTTTAAAATAAAACTCCTTCGAGGGGAAAGTATCCAACATCACGTTCCGTTTATGTTAAAAACGTGTAATATCCTTTTTGCGGAAATCACTAAAGAATTAACTTAAAGAGATAGTGACAGCTAGGAGCAACAAACACAACACCCCACACAAGGAGAACGCAACCCGTCAAAAGTCGTGGATTTTCTTGCATACGTTTTTCATTGGCTAGACGCTTTAGCGCCTGCTGCCGTCGGAAGGGGAAAATTTTGAAATTGTCTTCCCCCCGCCCGTAAAACGTTCAGCGTAAAGGCTGGTGACGCCCGTCCAATGAAATTCGTACACAACCCTTCGTTAGCGTGTTTAAAGGCTAGCTGCGTTCTCCTTGTGTTTGTTGCTCCTAGGTGACAGCTTGGAGCACAGTTAAATTTCTTGACTTAATGACCTTCATTAGATAGAGTTTAATGCCGTGAATACGAAAATATAAATGTTATACCACTTTAAATTAGTATTTAATTATGAATTGAAATATTTGTGAAATGTTCTCTTCCCCGCAAACCCACCCATATTGTACGACGTATTTGGTTGGCAAGTCGCTATTTTCCCTCTGTATATTCTCCCTCGGCTCGCTATAGACTCTTAAACGCGCCTTCCCAATCGACCGCCATTACCTTACAGTCTACGGGGAGGGTGATGAAAAAACCGGTTTTGGGGGGATGAAATTTCTGTGGTAGAGGGCTTGCTCGTTGGTTGTCTGTACGATAATGGCGGCGTCCAGTAAACGTTTCTAAAAAGAGTGTATAGCGGCCAAGGCAGCGGCAGATAATACCCGCGAATGACGTCAGCAATATGAGACCCGGAGCAGTCGGGGTAGTTGATCCTTCCATTTAAAATCTCAAACTTAATAGTTAATAATTATGTTTTTTAACTAAAATCGTTATTACCACTATATTTATCATGGTCTTTTTATATATTTAATGTAAAAATATTATGTATGAAAAAAATGTGTCACTATCTCTTTAACTAGAACCGGCTGAACAATACGGGAGGGTGTAATGAGTCTTTGGTGGCCATGAAAACGCACATCCTTCCGTCGTCTGCTAGTTTGTATGGTGTTAGAAATACTTGATATCGCCGCCATTCCCATATTTTCTACGCACTATGTTTTGACCGTTTTTCAGCCAATTCAAACGTGCACATCCGCGAATCGCAGCTCGACAAAACGGTACTAGATACTTCCCCCCGAAGGAGATTACGTATAAACGTCTGGTTATAGGTTCATTTGATGCGACTGCGTACAACAATGAAAAGAAACAACAAATTTAGTTCGCGTTTTTCCAAATCATCTTTGTGCGGCATAAACGAAGATCGAGGATCCAGAAAAATCAGGGTCAAATGATCCAACATGGAATTTTTTTCGCAAACATTTCACAACGAATTAACAAAATACCTTTCCTCAATCCTAGTTCGCGTTATCAGTTGGGTAGGAAATACATTTTGGTCAGAAAGACAGATATCGTGTGGGTTAATGGGAGGTTTCAACAGTGAATAAAATAGCTTCAAACTACTCATTAGCTGCCGCGACTTTCGTTAAAAATTTCGAATAATTAACAATATATCCGTCATCGCAATTTATACAGTTTCCGTCGATATAACATTAAAATATTTCACGGTTGAGTTATAATATATATATTTATAAATACGTCTATATTATATTTTCGAAAATGATGGATCAACCATATTTCGCGGAACACTACGTGTACATTATATTCGCAACCTACGGCTCCTCCATTGACACCCCAAAAAATAGGATTGCGTTATAATTTATAGTTATCTAATTTTTCGTTTACAAGTGACATAGTATCGTCGATTTTCGCGGTCGGGTTGGAGAGCGGTATAGGCCTCGGCGAACGTCCCACCCCAACCCGAATTGATTTGGCGCCTAGAAAAACTATAGGCCTACGATTAAGCCACGAGTCAAGTGGCCGTTATATTGTCCAGGGGGTACAGTTCGGTGGGCGAGGACAGCGTCGGGGGAAGGTCGATGACCTGGCAATAGGACATGACCTTGCCGTGACTGCAACTGACGCCGTCCGCGATGTTGAGGACGGCCATGACGACGCCGACCACAGCCACCGCCGACCCGAAAATGGCCAACAGCAGAGCCGGTATCTTCCTCCAAGATAAGAGTTTCCCGTCTTCCAACTTCAGATACGTCAACGCCGGAAGAACGTAAGCCAGAGGAACGGCGGCCAGCACTCCCTGAACGAGTTACGACAACGTTACTTTTACAAATATTCTCATTTTATTATCAGTGGTGTAGTCCTAAAAAAAAGAACCGGGGCGCTACCTGGGTACGGCCAACTTCGATTTTTAGCCTGATCGAAGCTGGCTGTACCGGCGGCTATAAATGTACGTCCAAGTTGGAAGTTCCAACTTCGATTTTAACCTGATCGAAGCTGGCTGTACCGACGGCTATAAATGTACGTCCAAGTTGGACGTTCCAACTTCGATTTTTAGCCTGATTGAAGCTGGCCGTACCTAGGTAATGATTTGAAATTGTTACGTTATTTTCCCGCGGGCAAATTTTTTAATAAATTCATCATACCCTTTATTCGAGAAAAATTATATACGAAATAAAAGCAAGGCGCGCCCTGGCAAGTTGAAAAAGCACCGAGGCGACGCCCTGGCCCGACTACACCACTGTTTATTATACGAGCTTACATTCAGTTCGAGAACGATGCCTAAACAGTCGGTCAGCGTCGAGAGTCCAAACGCCAAAAATACGATGAAAGAAGTGACCAACACGTGACGCAAAGTCGATGACGGCTGCTTACCCGCAAAAAAAGTATTCTCGACCACCTGCAATTGTTTACGCGCTTAAATATTAGTCTTCATTTACATTTTTGCGGGCCACACGTCATTGACGCGCGGGGAGAAGCTAACTACACAAAGTACACCATGAATGTATTCATTTCAACCATGAATACCCTTTCTACCCTCCGAGGTGACGTTCCGCATTTTACGTAACCACTTAAGACAACCAGGAGACAGGAGTTGGTCGTTGACTCCATCCACGACACGACACCAGCGAAAAAATTACTCTTCATTCTTAGAAAAATACCTGTATTACTACCAAATCAATTTGCTGTTAATATTACTATTTTCGTTCAATCATAAGCCTATCATAAGTAAAGGTCTAGCATAGAGACCCTATATGGTTACGGCATTGTCCATGCGAGAAGAAAATGAACGTACGACTATAGGGCAGTAGCGACATGTTTTTCAAAATTTCTACAACTAAAATATTATCTTACTTGGTAGAACAGCCACGCTCGGGTTGATAAATGCCGCGCAAGACGCGTCTAAATCTCGCATTTGAAAAATAAATACCTTCAGAAACGCAACTCATTTCTCATTGATCATTTTGCAAAGATAAGAGATTAAGTGTTAATTTTAAGTTTTAAAGTGATAGAATTGTGAATAAGCCTCGGCTACGGTGCTAGGGCTCGCGGCGGAGATTTCTCCCGCGTAGTTCTAAGTTTAAAAACGTTTGCGCACGGCTTGCGCGCATTCATCATGCATTTCGTGAAATTTATTTCAGAAATGCATAGTTGAGAACATAACCACTTGGAGGGGCAGATTTTGAAAACCTACCTCTTAATAACGGGTATGTGATCGTCAAAAATTTGGCCTTGACCTTTGATTATGGGGACCTTATGATAGGATTATGGTTCAATCAAATGAGGTAGAATAAATAGAGATCCAAATCCGCCTTCCAGAACCTACCGTTTCGCGGGACAGTATTTTATGAGTTGGAGAGTTAGGCCTAGTAAATGAGCTTAATCAAATCGTATTGGCGCCATTTATCGTGTTATTGGAAAACTAAACCTTCATATATTTTGCCAAAGTGTCTACTTATAGAAACAGATGGCGCCAACACGATTGGATAAAGTTGAAACTTAAGCCTAATTCACCTACTCAAATAAAACGTGTCCCGCGAATCCCGGATTTGTTTGTATCTCTAGTTCATATTCTACCTCATTGGGTTCAATGAAAAAGACGCCTATTAAAATTTAAGTATTAAGTTTCACTTGGCAATGAATAGTAGTGCCTACCAATTAAGTAGAATAAATAGGCTAAAGTTTCAACTTTACCCAATCATGTTGGCCCCATCTGTTTCTATAAGCAGACACTTTTGCAAAATATATGAAGGTTTAGTTTTCCAATAACACGATAAATGGCGCCAATACGATTTGATTAAGCTCATTTACTAGGCCTAACTCTCCAACTCAACAAATACTGTCCCGCGAAACGGTAGGTCCTGGAAGGCGGATTTTTATCTCTATTTATTCTACCTCATTGGTGCCTACCTGGATATATCACTCTAGCGTTCCGGGTGCATTTCCTAAGTGTTTGTTACGGGTTCTGACTTATAGAAGGCTACGTGTTACGGGAGTTTCGGAAATTATCCGTTAACTTCGCCGAAGCGGCGCTGCTGTCGCAAAAGTCATTTGCTTGTCAGGTTTTTTTTCAAGTGATTTTAGTGCTCCGCATGGCTCCGGCTCCAATACGGCTCCGGCCCCGACTTAAACCCTATCGGCTCCAGTCGGCTCCGGTGAAGACCGGACTCGGATCTGGAGCCGCGGCTCCGCCGGAGCCGCTCCGGCTCCAAGTGTTTCAAACCGGCTCCAGGAGCCGCAGGAGCCGGTTCCAATACTTTTATGGTAATTTTATATGTCTAAGCTTTGGGAGCGTCCATAAATTTAAGTGGGGCGTTAAGGGGAGGGAGGGGATCGAGCTGAATCTCATCCAATCTCACGTGGAGGAGAGGGGGAGGGGTTCAGGAAAAAATATCACGTAATTTTTTCCGCAAGAAAGTGTAAAATTGCGATAAACTGGGTTAAATTAAGTAATTCAACCCTTACACACCTTCATCAGCATGCCCTATGACCTCTATTGCCCAAGTGTACGTGGTGATCTGAAAAAGAGATGCTGCAGTACATGCGGTATCTACTTTTCATCCGTCACAAGAGCTGCAGAGCACCGGCGTGCGGTCCACAGAGCACCACCTGCACCAGCGTGCAAAGTGTGATCTTCACGGATTGTGGCACGCCGAGTTACTGAGCTTCTGTGTACAAGCGACAACGGTTTTAAGTGGCTTAATCAGAGCGAGGTTGAAGGAGGAGATGAGACCACACATGAGTCCCCGTGGACTGAATTAGAATGAATATTCATTTACGAATTTTAGTAGTTCCTTAATACTTTAAATTTAAGTATGTTATTGTTCGATTTTCTCACTGTGATTCTAGACTACGTTCTGTCTAAAATACTAGTCTTAACTTGTCTTAAATATAAATAATTAACCAAATTACGTTTTTTTAAATAAATCCAACGCAATCAAACACAGATTAACGTATTTACACTAAAAATACACACTTTGAAAAATCTCACGTGCTATTAGGGGGGGGAGGGGGTCGAGGATAATCTCACCAATGGGAGAGGGGGGGGTCGAAAAATCACCAAAATCGCCTCACGTAATTAATGGACGCTCCCTTTTTTGTTATGAATTTACGAGTCCTAGCAGTAGGAGTGGTACACTCCACTGATAACTTGGTAAATACTAATTATTTAAGTCCTAGCAGTAGTAGTGGTACACTCCACTGGTAACTTTGTTATCTATCTTGTGTAAAAATAAAATAAAATATTTTTATTAGTATTGATGAATGATGATGTTGTGAAGTTTATTTAACGCTTTGATTAGCTTTTGAAACACAATCGTGTATTCTTTCACAGAAATATTAGTGTTATCTGAATATATACATGCGCTTAAAACAGTTATTAGTGCAATCGGAGTCGGCTCTGGCTCCGGCTCTAGGATTTTGCATCCGGCTCCGGCTCCGGCTTTTTAGGGAGCCGAGTTTTGGCTCCGGCTCCGGCTCCGACACATCCGGAGCCGGATCTGCACTAAGTGATATATCCAGGTAGACACTACTATTGTTATTTGTTAATCCAAGATGAAACGAGCCATGTTTTATAAAGTTACCGGCAATACAATTTTGGAGCGGCGGCGCGTGACCTTCGTCATAATAAGGAAGCCCCTCCCATCCTAGTAACTGAGGCTTGACTATCCAGTGGCGTAGACAAGGGGGGGTCCGTGTCTACCCCCCTTGGATCTACCTTTGACTGTACTAAATTTCCACCCCCTTCTCGACCCCCCTCTTAACATTCACATACTTCGACCCCCTCTTGAGGAATTTCTGTCTACGCCACTGTGACTATCTAATGCAGTTCGATATTCGTGGTTGAAATGAATCCGGGTTTCGGGATAAGAAAGAGGGCGCGGAGACTGACCTCTCTGGCCACGAAGCACTCGATGGGCGAGGTGAACATAATAGTCACCGTGAAAACAATGCGGGCGGCGTTGGCCCAGTCGTCGGTGTTGCAATAGTTCTCCAGCAAGTCGCCTGCGTTGGCCGGGGAAACGCGTCAGTGAGAATGGAGAGTTAAAGCGAGGCTCGATTAAAATCTCATTACTACCTTGGCTGAATCCCTTGAACGTGACGTAGCCACCGACGCCAAACACCACGATGATGACGAAGGCGATGGAGACGCTGATGTGGGTCACGCGATTCCAGCGTTTTTGACTAGGGCTCTCCAACGCTCCGTACAATAGAAAGGAGTTGTGGTGGCACATGAAAGCTTAGAACGAACAAATAAACACGCGCTATTAAAGGGGAACGGTCCAGGTTTAACCAGTTAGATAGCCTTATAGCCCGTTAAAAACTAAAATTTATGGTGAAAACCGCGTCAAAAAATATTAAGCGGTTAATATTTAATAAAATACAGAAATTTCGGCAAATTGAAAAGCGCGCGTCCACTGCGACACCTGGTGAAAAATCGGTGAGACACTCCTTGCTTGATTAAAATTGAAAAACAATATAAAAGCGCACGCTGCTGAAGACGCGAAAGATTTGTTTTTTTTTTTATTTTGCACTCGCGGCGCGTTCCAGTTATGCGAGACCTAAACCTAAATTGCCCGATTTCAAAATTACGTTTTTGCGCGTGACAGTTCCTTTACATTATGAGCATATGTAATTATGAGGTATAGCAGGCTTATTTACCTGCTTTTATACCTGAACATGGCGGCGTATTTTCACGCGCAAAATGAATTTTAAGATCCCCCAATAGCGCGATTTCAAAAGTTAGGCTAGTTCGCAAATCGCTCACTAAGGTCGTGCTGGCGTACACCTTAAGATGGCGTCGAAAATTAAAACCTAAATACTTCGCGTTATTTTGCGTTTCAACTTTTTGAGCTAAAAACAATTTTTTTCAATACAAAATACGGTACGTGTAAGTATATTGAACGTCTTGTTCGATATGCTAATAAGGCGCTATTTGGAAAAGCTTGGCCGTTCCCCTTTAATACAGAAAGGCTTAACTTAATTTCGTTCCGTTACAAACGCGAACGTAATACACCATTCTAACACTTTCGCTCAATTTAAGAAATTCTACTATTAAAAAATTTCAAGGTAGAATGGGTAACTCGTTTTGCATACAAACTAAAGATTTTCGGATAGATTAGCTGACAGTTCGAGGGGAAGTATGGAGACGGTGAAGTCAACGAGGAGTACTCACCAAATGCCATAACACCGATAGATTCTGTAATTCCCGTGTTGGCGAACTTGTACGCTCCCGGCATTTCGGGCCTTAAATTGAAAAGAAACGAGCTCAAATGACGTCCGAACTCGTTAGTGGTTTTCTTATCGTAGCCAAACTTACACAGTATCGACCATCGTCGCTATTCTAGTCAGAACGAATCCCATGATGAATATAACACCCACCAAGGAAAACACCGACGCCTATGTCATCGTCGTAAAAATAAGAATTAATAAATAGTATACAATAGCCACTGATAAATATTTGGAATTAAATCCAATTTGACAAATGGGAACGACTGAAAAAGAGTCGACTAACCTTGGATAATTTGGAAATGTGTCGGTACATGGATAGGGGCAAGGTCACCAAACAAGTCGTCACGAACACGACGAAGTTTCGATTCCCCAGTACGTTCGTTTGGATAGCTAAATACGGGGGAAAGGAATATCCCATTAGTCGCCCACTGACAAGATCGAGATAAACAAAAAAATTAATATCAGGATAGAGCTTCGAAAAATGCCCGTAGCGTGTTTTCCCGCGATGCATCGGTACTTTTAGGAGAGTCGCCTTCCAGGGGTAATTCGTTCTAGGTTTTAGATTATCCGAAGTAAACCGTTTGCAAACGAAGTTCTATAAGCTTTAAGGGACTGTTCACCAATGGCGTAATTTAAGATGGAGTGTCGCGTTGTACGAGCGTTACTAAATGTTAAAGAGGGAATGGAAGTCATAATTCTATATCCAGGGCCCCCACTCAAATCTTCAATTTTTTTAATAGGAAAAATAGGATTGAATTTCTAGGACTACTTTTTCAAAATTATAGGATTTTATAGTACTATATATGCCATTTCATTTACTAACTTTATGCATTTAAAAACCAAATCTATATTTAGTGAAATAAATCTTTGATTTTCACTTAAAAATATTAACTATTTAACCATTTTATCACAAAAATATACTAGTACAGTAACAAAAGTATAGACTAGAATGACTTTGTATAGCAATTTATCCTATAGATAAATCTAGCAATTTAACTAAGTGGCGGGACCTAAAATGGGCAAAATATCAAAATTATAGGATTTAATAGGACTTTTGGGGATTTTGCTAAAAATATAGGATGTTGTAGGAAAATTTTTAAAATATAAGATGTTATAGGACCTCTGGTGGTGGGGGGGAGTATATCGAAACCTAATTTTTCAACTATTTTAAGGTACATTAGTAATTTATTTATAATACTATGATTAGTTTTCTAGAGGTATAACAATAAATAAATTTAATTAATTTTGAAATAATTTGGGGGTTAAAAAATATTACTCTTCGTTACGGGGTGGGGGAGGGGTTATGTTACGTAATTTAATAATAATAATAATAATAACAGTTCCTAAAAGTGTATAATTACGCAACCGTAATTATGAATTTATGGCTTGAGCTATGAATGGGTTCGAAAGCTATCAAAACAAACTTACACGGTATTAGTCTCACCAGCACTTTGGTTATAGTATCACCGATAATTACGTTGTAGCTAATCATTGCTGAAATCGGAAGAAAACAATTTCAAGCGTTTTTAGTTGAATTTAAAAAAATGAAAAATGTGAAATTTACCTATGAAAGGATAAACGTATTGCGTGAGCGTCAAAATGATGAAGCCCACCCGGCCGAACGCCATTTGAACGACGTCCTGGTAAGTCGTAGCGCCGACGATATTTGCGCTTTCGTGTAAAGTACCACGTTAGTATTATTCGCACCGTTAAAAAACCACGTTAATTAAGATTACCTTTTCAACAAAATACATAACGAATAATCAGTGGCGATTGCCGTTAAAATAAGTAGTATTATTCCAAGTCCGAAACCGCTCTGATGAAGAGCGTAAGCGATACCTTTCAAAAAAAAATAATTAAAATTAACTTTTAAGCTAATTATATTTTTGTGGCATCCTAAATGCCCGAATAATATAATAATTTGCCCAAGTTGCTCTGGAAAAAATACTAAAAACCGAACTTGAAAAATAAATTAAATATGAAAACAATTTGGGCCAGGACAGTTTCCTTTTCCGACATTTAACCATATACGCTAATTAAGCAATTATAATTAAAAAAAACAATTGACTATTAAGATTAGATGATGATGATTAGGTAATTAAAGTTTATAAACTGACATTCCGGAAATTAGAACGTACCTATAACTCCAGATCCTATAATACTGTTTATATAGTTAAAGCTGGTTTGAGGCAGATTACTGGTGATAGAGGGAGATTGTGACATCGTCTATAAGGAAACACAATGCGGGGAATGACCATTAGTACTTATGTTTTTTATTGTTCTAAGATACGGTGGAGGGGGAGGTCAATGTACTTTTCACATACTCGCGTGAGAGTGTAAGAATGGAAATATAAATATATGGACCTGCATAAGTTCTTTGGTATCGGCGGGGGATATCGGACTTTCCAGGTCACCAGCCTCCTATAACAACGATAAATTTCAAGTTAGATATAGAACCAAATCCACACCACTTTCGATATACGGCTTACGGTAATAGTAGGTAAAATAATATGAATAATATATAAAAACAACGGTTCAACATCTGGAAATGAATGACGCGAAACGCGCATAATAAATTATTCCCTACCATACATGACCAACCATGAAAAACATATTTTTTTCTACTTTTATCGCGATTTAAAAAAAATATCCTATTTAATAATTGTCGCTTAGATACGTTATGACGCGAATTTACCTTGACTGAAGAACTCCCCGTGTCTCTTCTTTCCAGAATATAAGTATTCTCGGTCGCAGCCATTACGATGTATTCCAAATATTAATACTTCAAAATATAATTATATTTCTCACAATCGAACTTGAAGTAACTTTCGAAGATAATTGTTTTATTCCGACCGAAATCGATTCGCGTACGTAAAGCAAATGATTTAAAAGTCGCACCCAGCGATATAATATTGTATAACAAAGGCTTAACGATTTTGACGTTCGGGCCTCGGTCGCTTTTCCCCGCCAAACAGATGGTTGATTATCGGAGACGGATTTTCCCCCTTTTTCAGACAGCCGTTATACGCGGCTATTTATTTCGACGATTTTAACAATCGATGAAAAATCGAAATATAAATTTCGCCAAAAAGAGTGGCTATTAAGCCAACGTAGAAAACAGGAGACGCGGAACTGTAACATTGATCATCAATTTTCAACGACGCGTTTTTTTTCACTAAAAGTACGACGAAAAAGAGTCGATCGAGATTGATACAGAGGCGCGACGGGTGAGCGAACTTCACAGGGGTTACGCCGCGAAACGAGTAGCCGCCGCCGCCGCCGGACAGAAAGAAGGATCCGACTAAAAACACGTTCGTCCCGAGTGGCTCGCGCACGCCAAATCCGCCTTTTCCCTGCTCGGGAGAAAGACTTTCGGTCGTAATTTGTTTTTGGCCCGAGATGAGACGCTTAAAACGCGCGACACGGTTTGACGAGCACGGAGAACGGCGCAGGCTCACCCGGTTCGTTCCGAGAGGTTACGGTACTATTCAAACCCCCGCACGGACCAACCTAGTTTACGCGAACGGCGAATATAAACAAATAGGGGAAACGGGATTAATGGCAGGAACGTTTCAAAACGGAAAGCGAGAAAAGCACTCCGTTTCCAACGGAAACCCGAATATCTTCATCAGTCGCGTGTATGCAAATTGGGCTATCGCTTTTTATCCCGACAGATGAGACTACGAAACGTTATTCACTACGGAAAATTTTACCAAGTGACGAAAGACGATAAAAAAATATGTTAGACGATAAGATTCATCTTCATTCCAGACTGGAGAGAGAAATACGGGTAGTGATGAACGTAGCTAAATTGGCAGTTAAAAAAAGCCCGCTTTGGAGTAAAGTCGATGATAATATTTCCAACATTACGGTATCTTTTCAAAAATTTTAAAAATATCGGATTACCCAAAAAATGTGAGGATAGTACGATACTATTAATTTTTGTCTTGAAACCTATATCTAACGGGGTCCTATTTCCTTATATCAAGTCAACACGTGATTTTTTTTGTTAATTCACGATATTACGCGGCGATTTTTCTAAAACCGAAACTCAAAAATTCAATGTTATTTTCTCTTCAAAATTAACGAGGAAAAAACGAATCAGTTTTGTTCAGCTCTTTCGCGAAAAATTAATTTTTCTCGGAAATCATCACGCTCCAGTTCTCGGTTTAATTTACTTCCTAATGACGCTTCAAAGGTTTACTGGAAGTTAATTTACGGGATACGAGAGATAAAAAATGTAGAGGTATCACGCAACGCTAAAAACGAAGTTTAAAATGGCCAAGGTTTACGCGGTTGTCTATCGTTAAACCGGGAGGGGGGAGAGGGGGTAAAATATAACTATAAAAGTAAATTCGTGAGCAGCCGTGTAAACCTTTATAGCGCCCCTTTCAAAAATCGGGTTGCCCCTCGGAGATTACGCCTTTTTCGGGTATGAACTCTTTTTTTGTATGGCTGGGGCACACACTCTTGCCTCAAAGGGTTTCTTATATATCTCTCCTTCACCGTGGGTGGTGTGTTTCATCGCGACGCGATAAAAAATAAAGGGACCTTTTTTATATATAACATTTCTCGACGAGCACAATGCGTCCGTGGTTTTATTGACGGCGGGCGCGAAAAAAAATACCGCCCAATAAAAAAGGGTTGGGAAGTCTCGTATCAAGCTGAGAGATAAATTACAGCAACTATTTGAATACCATTTTTCCTTACGACAATCGTGATTATTAAACTGTACCAAGAACGTATTTAGGTCACTAAGAACAAGCGGTGGCCACGCTCTTATACTTTACGTAATAGAGACGCCCTAAATTACGAGTGTAACGCCATCTGGAGGTTGTAAAATTAGGACATTATTGTTATGAAATTAAGAATCCGCCGGGTAAATATTTTTGAAAACAGTTTTATAAACTTATAAGGTGGAAATTATTAGCTTCTCTGAGGAATTTAGTTTTAATAAAATTACTGTTGACTAAATAGCGCGTGAGGACAGCCTAATCGAAATCGCGCCAAAACTTTGGAATAAGCAGACTACGAAGCAGACATTCAAGATCACATGGTTAAAAACCTAAACTCGTATGGGCAAGGTTGAGGTCCTTTCTTTTCTCCACAGAGCAATCAGGGGTTTTCTTTTGTATTTACAACCGATTGTTGTTACTATCGAGCTGGAGTAAAAGCTGTAACAACATTACAACAAACGTCCCAAATGCATGGAAGCCTTTGCGTTAGTTTACGGTGTAGCGTAGTTAATGTGAAATTTGAAAGCGAATAATTTGGAAAAGCGTAAACGTTTCCGTGTAAGTGCATAATTTTAACCTATTATATTTATCATAAAATGTGCTTATCGCCGCCTGAAAGCAAAACTGAGGGACATCATAGAATTTAATTTATTTAAATCACTTTGTAGCAAAAACCGCGTAACTCATGTTACACGGTTTTGCTTTCAGGCGATGATAATTTCATTTCAATATATAAATTATTTTTTAAGAGGATTGAATCGTTGTCTGAACTAAATGAGGTTCTTGAAATGTTTTTAGATAATATGGGGCGCTGCAGAACTTTAGGGGACCAAATTTAATGTGCCTTCGACTTTGTATAAGTCGCACGAGATATGGAGCGACAATTTTTTTTATTACACGAGCTGTCTCGTGCGCGCGAGTGGCATATAAAAGTAAAGGCTGAGTTATTCCCCTATTTTTGTGCAGCCCCCTTTTATCTAAACACATTTCAAGAATCAAGAACCTCATTAATTCACGGAAATGCTTCTCAGGTGTATTTTATTTGGTCGGAACGAACTGAAAAAGTGGTTCAAAACGGAAATGAAATGAAGTTATTGACCATAGAAAAAGAAATGAGACTAGAACCACTGCGCTTTCCGCCAATCTCAAAGGAAACGGGCAAGCTAGAAGACTGCCATTAGGGTGGAATCTGGATATCCGCGCCATCTGACAAGCGCATTAAACATTGTCGCCATGGTAACGGCGGAAATTTTAAAGGCAGCGAGCGCAGTGATGGTACTTTTGTGTTTGCGTTTTTCGCGTCTATAAGCATAACCTTGGAAAATTGCACTGTAATTTCTGTAAAACCGATTTCTGAAAGAAATAAAATGTTCATTTCATAAGGATGTAATATTATATTAATTATTTTACACTAATCTCAGAATATAAGTGTTTTTCATGTTTGACAATAGTTCAATTAGAAAACGAATTATGTTCTATGCCAAAGTTCACCTGCACAAAATTGCCAGAGACAAAAACCTGGACATGAAAGGGAAAGAAATTAGACATAAGCTTTCTAAGCTAATTTTATTTCAAGGCCAGTAAATTTAAAAAGTTTATAAAAGTGGCGTACCTGTAATTTAAGGTAATGCAGATTCTTGTGAATGTAATGATTTTCATAAAGTTGTTTAAGTAACTTTTATAATGTCGTTGAAATAATAAATCAAGTCTTTTTTACAACTCTACAATTTCGAAAACTGATCGAAGAGTATAAATAAACCAGACGACGTTATGCCACGTGATCACATTTAGTTTCATTTATTTTATTAGATGGTGCGGATATGCGTGATTCCACCCTAATGACGGTCTTCTAGCTTGTTTACCTCCCCCAATCCGATCGTGGCTCGAGCCTCATTTCTATTTCTATGATATCGACTTTCTAAGTCGAAGCAGTATTACGAGTTAATTAGCTCATCATCGTTGCCTTTGTTGTTCGGGATTATTATAAACCAAATTATCCTAGATTTTAAACCTCCAGATGGCGATACAAGCAAAATTTAGGGAGTGGTTATTCCGTAAAAGCAGAAGTAAATGAACCAAAGTTATTGAAATACCGCTCAGAATCGAAGGGCGTTTTCCTTATGAAAATGTTGAGAAAATCGAGTCAAATAAAAGCTAATTTCCATCCCCGACTTTTAACTCGTTAAATTACACTTGGGAATAGCTATTTCTATGTATAAAAAATGGTTTCATAAAGACCAAAACTTTTTTTTCGGCCTAGGAGCGTGCAAAATTTCAAATTCGAGGCTAAAATGTAACCTCATAAGGAAAACGCCTCCAACACGGGGATTATAGCAGTCAGACAACTTTAGTTTATTTACTTTTGGTAAAAGAAAGAGCAAGGCCTAAGTAGCTGATGTTGCCGTCCAATGTTCTTAGGGACCTAAAAAGGTTCTTGATATAGTAAAATAAAAAAAACTTGGGTAACAGTATGTGACGAGCAGGGTCATTTAACTAGATAATGATATTCTTTATAATTATTTGGTTATTTAACACTCATCACAAAGAAATATCACTAAAAAACCAAATTATGAAAAAATGATGTACCATCTAGGCACTCTGCCAACACGATCCAAGATTGTAATTTTGTTCCCCTCCAAAAATTTTAATACCAAACATTTCCCCAAAGGACACAATCGATTAAGATTTAAGTCTTTTAAATTACATGAAAATATAAATGTTCCATAACACAATAAAACCGCAAAAAGCTATTTAAAGCGCATCATGACTAAGTTTATAATTGCTCTTTCTATATTGCTACGTGGCCACTCGCATCTACTCGCTCTCCTACCAATTAAAGAGCTTTATAAATTCCATTCAAATGGTTTTCACTGAACTACCACCATGATTTTTCTATAAAACTTACCAAAAAGTTTCTCCACTGTATAGAAATAGATTCTTCAGTTATTTGTGCTTGACTTTCAATGCTAATCAACAATGCAATGCATGTATGGAGCTTATTCTGGGATAGTACAGGTACTGCGCAAAAACAGATGTGCCACCTGTGTACAAAGTCACATGTCATATACTGACAAAAACACATGAAATATAAGTCAAGGAAGCTAGCAATTATATTTAACTCTTCTTTACAAAACAAAACAATTGGGAGGGTCATTGACTTGATATGAAATAACCATTGAATTTTCAATACAGCCGTTAATTATCGTAATACGCATGGCTTTTGCATACACATTTAACTTTCTCACCTATAGCCATCAGCTTTATTTAATTTTATATTTTAAAATGAAATCTGATGCAATTTTTGTTTTAAGTCACGTGAAATGCGTAGAATATTAATTATTTCAACTAAAGTTTTTAATATTTAACATTTTATTATATTTACAATATTTTTATTAACTTTAATAAAATATATTTATTTGGTATTTAATTTGTTTAGAAAAACCCTGTAAAAACCATTAACAATGTGTAATATTGTGATATTGCTTTAATGTTACGCTTAGCTATAATCTTTGCTTACGTTATATAACGTAGGCAACGCTATAATACTTGAGCTGTTAGGTCTCTTTTAACCTGTTCTGTAGCGCCGCCCAAGCTCTCTGAACCTTAAAAATATAAATCAAATGTGTCATAATGGAATTATATAAGAGTCAAATATATTAAAATAAAACCATACTTGATTTATGGTGTCTTGTCTTTCCCATAACGAACAAAAAACAACATTCGCTTTAGATACTCTCTCCTGATTGGAGGTTTGTGATTTTATTCTCTTCAAAGCTTGTTCTTCCGTAACTCCATCTCTTTTGATCACCCTCAAAAGAGCCTAAATAATTAAAAAAAATTAAATTTCTTCCCAAGAAATTAGTTTTAGGCTCCGAACCTCATTTTCTGGAATAAGTGATACCCATACTTCGTGGACCTTATCTTGCCAGCCAGCTTCAATTAGTAAAGCAACCTCTAGCACGATAATATCATATCCTAACAACAACGAACACACTGATTAGTAAGCTATGGAAATGCATTTATGTAAGTTAAAAAACACACCTTCCATTAACAGGTCTTGTATTTTTTGTTCTACCAAACTTTCAACGGCCGGCCAAACTAAAGAATTCAATTGCTGCCTTTTTTCCTAAATTTTAAATCGAAATTTAAATAATTATACTTAACAGTAAAAAATATAAAAAAAATGAAATACAATTAAAATACCTCGTTTCCAAATACTTTAGAACCCAAGATTTTGCGATTAATGGCTCCGTTACTATCCAAAAGGTCTTGACCAAATTCGTTAACAATTTGGTCATAAACGGGGCTTCCCAGTTCGTAAGTGGAATGCGCTAGCTGATCACAATCAACTAAACCAGCCCCTAGACTAACTAAGTCACGAGCAATTGCAGATTTCCCACTAGCAATGCCTCCTGTTAGACCTATTAAATGAGGTCTCGGAGGAAGTTTGGTTTTAACCTAAAAATTAAACGTAATAATTATAATTCAGTGAAGCCCAGGCATAGATTATAATTTAAGCTCACTGGAGGCAGTCCTTTGAAATAAGTTCCAAGTAATCTTCTTCTCAATGATGAAGAGCTGATTTTAATTTCTTCCGACTGGTTTCTATCCAAGTCTTCGAGTAGAGGAACTGTATATATTTCAAGAGGATTCATACCCTAGAAATTATACAATTTTAAACTCACTGACAAAAGTACAAAATTTTTTAAGACTAAGCGTACCTTCTCCCTTCTAATAACATTGATTTTCTGGCCTCCGCGTAGTGTCTCTTGACTGACTATGATACATTCGAGAGCTTCATCTACAACCGCTGGACCCAATGGGTCGTAAATAGGAACTATTTTGTAGTGCAAGGTTGGATCTACATCCAGTAAATAAGATTCGAGGTCACTAATACGCTTGTTAATTGGTTCAATCAGTTCCCATAAAAGTTTTCCTACAAATAAAATTTAAGTGATTAATTACGAAATTTATTACATTGAGATTATATATTACCGTGAATCATAGAACCATCCGTTACACCAATAGTTAAGGATTTTTTAGATCGTGAAATGGCTTCGCAGAGAAGAATTTTGTGTCCATTATGCAACCGGTCAAACGTTCCTCCTAAACAAGTGAAGTTAAATTCTTCCATAGTTTCTCCAAACTCCCTATCTTCCTTATCATTCTCATTTATTATGGACGAAGCTTGAAATTCATTCATGATGTGTACATTAGCGGCATCAATACCAAATTGGCCTTTAAGGTACAATGGAAGTTCGTCCCGTAGCTCTAAAGAATCAGAGAGAACCACTTCTACCTTAATACCAATATGGGTATCTTTTAGGGAATGTTGTTTTAAAGCCCCTTGAAGAATTCGGATATCCAAATTACTGCAATATTTTGAAGCTTGGCTATAAATGATGGGTACTAGATATCTTCTGTCAATTTTAACGGTGCCATTTGTGGGGAATGATTTCAGACTGACATATAAAGTTTTATTGACATGCATTTTGGCTTCAGAAAGGTAAGATTGTAATTTGCTTAGTAGTGCCCTGTTAGTGTGAGGCAGGCATAAAATCAGCAGCCCAGACGAAAACATGTCGAAACACCTGCAAAAATAAATATTACAATAATTTTTTTATATTAGGCGTCGATATTATAAAGAGATTAATTTTGCCTACAGGACAAAATTTTTAAAAACGTAGAAACGTCACCAACTTACTCAATATTAAGTAGGTAGAAAGACTAAGCCTTTGCAAGGAAGTAGTGATAACTTACAAGTTAAATGAAATTTTCGGCTTAGAGAAATGTATATAAAACGCTCAAGGAATAAATTTATCTACCACTTTTGAAAACAGATATTGGGAGTAAAATGTTCAGTGATAACTCTCTCGAGGGAAGTACCGAAAGATAATTTCTTCTTTTAAAGGGGTTATAATATAATCATCCAGCCACCAAGCAGCTACCGCACAGTGTTCCAGAGACCCTACATTTACAAAAGATAATGTAGAACATAGCAACCTATATTCTATCTAGGTGGCTATGTGTAGAAATATTTATACATATGGTTCAGTCGAGATACAGTGTCCATGCATGGAATTAGTCCATGGTCCATGGTTCAGTACATGATTTACTATAAATATAAGAACGGGAGCACTGCGTCCCCTGGCGGCGGAACTAGCTTCCGTGTAAGACTCCCTCATTGCCAGGTTCATATGCGATCGTTTACCTACAAATGAAAGACTATATAATATAAATTTGCGATCTTCCAACATATGCTCAAGCTGTTCTTATGATAAGGTGCAGTCTGTGGATCATCTTCTTTTCACTTGTGAGAGTGGTCAAAAAATTCGACCTAGGCTCCTGGGTTCTCTAGTCACCGGCAAATATGATACAAATAGAAATGGTGTAAAAAAATCAGTTCAGCATGGAGACCTGGCGATTATTAACGATCTTTGTGACATTTTTAAAGTGGCGAAAATCAATTAATGTTAAGTTCCTACCTTTGTTTTGCCTAGTTTTTTAATTGGCTGTCATTAGATTTCGTCTGTTGTCAGTTTTTTCTATTTTCGTTTTTGTTTTTTAATTTTTCCTCTTCTTTGTTCTGGTGCTAAGTCCTTTTATGTAATTTTGGAGTGTGTGGTGCGAAGACCCCGCTGTCATAGGCACCAAATAAATATCTTTCTTATTTTGAAAAAAAAAAAGAATTAAAAAAAAAACCGCCGACGGCAATGGATAGTACCCGAGGGGTAAGACACTCTGCGTACTCGGTGTACACTGCCGTACCTTTGACAATGCTAAATGGAACTCGCGAACTCTTGAAAATATGTACCTTTAACAGTGCTAAATGCACGAACTCGGTGTACAGATTATCTGAGACTGTCTTACCCCTCGATAGTACCCTTCAATCAAGGACAGTAGATACAGGGACGAGAAAGCAGGGAAAAAAATTTCGATTTTAAACGTCTTCATATTCACGGGGAGTTAGATGTAAACAAACCGCGGCCATTGTTAAGACGTGGTTCACCATGGACAGTATTATGGTAGTTAGTTTTTACCATTTTGATGTTAAATTAAGAATAAAACTACGAGCGTAAATAATAAAATGCCCATTTGTTTTGAACACTTAAGCCTCGTTAAGAACCGCTAAAATTAGGTGACCGCCATTTTTTTTGTTTACAACTAACTCTCCTCGCGTTTAGGTCGTTTTAGGTGATATATTCCAACAGAGGCCGCCAATACACTTTCTCGTCCCTGTATCTACTGTCCTTGCTTCAATTAGATTAGTTAATTTTGAGATTTTCAGCTTCTTAGATCTATTCAAAACTCTCTGCGAAAACGAAATAAGAGTGAAAAAACTCATTTTCGGCGATGTTCAGGTCAGGGTATCATCTGGAAATTTTATCAAATATTTTAAGAACACGGCCCCTAATTTTAATTTCATTTACTTAAATTGGTTGATGTACGCGCAAATTCTCAAAAAGATAATTTTGAAATTTTAAATGAATTAGTAAAAAATAGCCCAAAGCCGCACTATTTTGGCTAGAAAAGGTAAGAAATCTAAAACCAAAGTAAAGTAAATTTGAGTTATACTAAATGACAGAACTTTTTTTATTTAAAACAAAATTCTTATAGATTGAAATTTTAATTTCCCATACTGTTACAAAAGTATATATTTTGCGATAATATTAATTTTTAGTTCCGAACGAACTTCTTACCTTAGATTATTTCATATGGATATATTTTAGGGGGTACTATGTTGTTTTCTCGGTCGTCTTGAAGGGCATTCAGGTCAAAAAGAGATACATTTTTAAAAACTTATCTAAAAATATTTTTGCAATTAATCCGTTTGTGATTTGTTTGTACATAACAACACGGAACTGAGGACCATCTTAAAAGAAATATCCGTTATTAAAATTAAAATTTTCTCTATATATCTTGGAAGGTTTCAAACTAAACGAGACTTTTACACACTGTGATAGTTTTTTACACACAATCCTTAGGGATTTGTGTGTATTACGACCACGTACTGTGTAGCCGCCGCCGCCGTACACACGATTGCTCGCGTTACGTTAGTGGTACAAAGGCGATTGATATCTCAATCGATAGGCACTATTATAGCCTCGGCGGGATTTTCGTAATTTTGGGATCGGAGCCCGAGAAGTTGGGCAAATGCCCAATTTACTATTTTTTGTGGTTTCGCTTTGTGTGGTTGATATTTTATTTAAAATTAAGTCCGATAACGTTAAAAAAAATATTTTTGGTAAGGTTAGGATTCAGCGGATATACAACTTCAGTTATATCAGTTAATATTAAATTTAAGTATAGTTTCCTGGTTTCGCGGTTTTATATTTTCGCCTAAAAGTCTACATAACGTTCTTTAATTTAAGTCCGATTTTCATGAGAGTTATATTTTTGAATAGCTGTGGTTTCCCTTAACCCTATATTTGCAATTACGTTGCTTAATTTTAATTCTAAGTGAGGTTTTTTCGACAGCGTATGCGGACCCCCGCAACTTCCGACATGGTAAATCCGCGTGTCTATAGAGTTCTAAACGCCAGTTTCCCTCTCGCATTTTTCAAGGCCGTTCGCGCCGAGCTTTCAATGTGTTCCCAGAAGTAACAATAAGTGTGACCCCCAACGTTTTACGCACGTTTAACGCCCTTTTTACTCACGTTTAACGCCCTTTTTACGCACGTCGTACGACAGGAAGTAGGTAAGTAAGATTTGATCAAAAATCACCAGTTTTGTTACTTCTAGGCCTATTCCAGCTTAGGTTGAAGCCGCGTTGGAAAAAGTTAATTTTAAGTGAGTTAATTAGCCATTTCGCGTCATACCTGAATTCTTTACGCGATGAAGCTATATTCGCATTCCATTGAAAGCCTGCCTGCAATAACAATAACGTATGAACAGGCGCGTAAAAAATAAGTGTGACCCTAAATATTTGTTATGCCCAGAAGTTAAGCATAAGTGTGCCACTAAATATTTTTTTGACCAGCTGCCGTACACACGATTGCTCGCGGTACGTTAGTGGTACAAAGGCGATTGATATCTCAATCGGTAGGCACTATTAAAGCCTCGACGGGATTTTCGTAATTTTTGGGGTCGGAGCCCGAGAAGTGGGGCATTTGCCCCCTTTAGTGTTTTTGGTTTAAATGAACGTGTTCGCGTTTCGCCACCTTATTTCCAAAACCAGGTAACTCGAAAAACTAGGACCTTATTTCCAAAACCAGGTAACTCCAAAAACTTGGTTTTTATAAAAATTAATTTAAATGAACGTGTTCGCGTTTCGCCACCTTATTTCCAAAACCAGGTAACTCGAAAAACTAGGACCTTATTTCCAAAACCAGGTAACTCCAAAAACTTGGTTTTTATAAAAATTAATTTAAATGAACGTGTTCGCGTTTCGCCACCTTATTTCCAAAACCAGGTAACTCCAAAAACTTGGTTTTTATAAAAATTAATTTAAATGAACGTGTTCGCGTTTCGCCACCTTATTTCCAAAACCAGTTAACTCGAAACGCTTGGTTTTTATACAAATTAATTTAAATGAACGTGTTCGCGTTTCGCCACCTTATTTCCAAAACCAGGTAACTCGGAAAACTTGGTTTTTATAAAAATTAATTTAAATGAACGTGTTCGCGTTTCGCCACCTTATTTCCAAAACCAGTTAACTCGAAACGCTTGGTTTTTATACAAATTAATTTAAATGAACGTGTTCGCGTTTCGCCACCTTATTTCCAAAACCAGTTAACTCAAAACGCTTGGTTTTTATACAAATTAATTTAAATGAACGTGTTCGCGTTCCGCCACCTTATTTCCAAAACCAGGTAACTCGAATAATTCTTTTCCGATAACATTCCTCTTGGGTTTATTAAGTTAATACATCAGTGGGATTGTGTGTACTCAAATGTCCGTGACATCTTGTTAATAATTGCCAAGTAGTGTAACCGAAATAAGGTCGTATGATTATACTTTTTCAAGCCCAAATTTTTACGTTTTGCGGGAATTTGTTTTCAATGATTTTAGTTTTCTTTAAATACGTTTATTTTAAATTTGCGCGTATATCAACAAATTTTAGAAAATAGAATTAAAATTAGGGGTAGTATTCTTGAAATTGTTGATAAAAGTTCCAGATGACACTTGCGCGTTTTTGAAAAATACCCTTCCGAACATGGCCGAAAATGACCTTTTTCATCTGTGCAGAGAGGTTGAATATACCTAATAAGCTGAAAATATCCAAATGAACTAATCTAATGGTGTACTATCCACTGCCGGTTTTTCGATATTCCTTCACGGAAGCTAGTTCCGTCGCCAGTAGTCACAGTGCTCCCGTTCTTATATTTTAGTAAATCGTACAGTGTACTGAACCATAAAAGGCAAAATTATTTCCACATTATCTTTCGTGGAATTTATTCCAACATTTGGGAACACTGTGCACTGTCTTAAACTCGGCAAGTATAACAGCTGGAAAACAGTACTGTTCCTCTACCTTTTTACCTATTTCCCCACTTTCGCACTTACAGGTAAAACCACTTAATGGTAATATATTATAGGTCTTTCGAATTTTAAGTACATAGAGTAACTACTTTCAAAATGGATGTATTAGTATCTTTTTCAATGGACGTTTTATTCTCATTTTATCATAATGCATGTATCCAATAACCATCGGTGGAAACTTACAAGGAGAGTACCCGAGGTGTTTATTGCCGATTTGGTTCCAAGTCGGGGGTAATGTAGACCTATATGAGATATGAAATTTCCCAAAAGGAGACGTTGCACTACCCATTCGATTTGCCATGGCAACCGAAAAAGTTTTTGATCACTTAAAACCAAAAAATCTCCATTTAAAAAAGCATGAGATTTTCTAGGTACGAATTTTTTATTAAATTTGAAAATCGCGAAATGGGTAAATTGGACCACATTTAGTTAAATTTCATCAAGTTTTTGTAAATTGTATCATTTTTGGGGTAAAATAAGGAAAAAATGTTATTTCTTTTTACGCCCGATTTTGAACCAAATCGGAAATAAACACCTCGGGTACTCTCGACCTTGTTAGAGATACAATAGTTGTTTTTATAAAGTAACGTGGCCTTATTGTTTAAATGTTGCTTTTACGTCACAGTCTTTTGCTTTTACAAGTCTGCGAGCGCGCGCTACAGTCGCCAGAGAATTTTATAACTTTTTCAAGCTCGTGCGAAGAATACACTAATAAAGCCGGGTCTTGTGACGTAAGAGCAAGATTTTAACAAATTGGGTGAGACCACTTTTTATTTTACAACTATAGAGTGCTAGCAGTTGATGCGTTTTTAAAAGTTAGTGACGTCACAGCCGTAGCTTCCGTAGTGGTTGTCACGAAAACTCGCGTTTTTTCTCAATAGACGTTTAACATTGGTGACGTCGCAGGGTTTCAAGCTGCTGGCAGTGCCCTATTTCCGCCTAGGCCAACCTAGGCCGTGGCCTAGGGGCCCATCCTTGAAAGGGGCCCTCCAGTGACCGTAATTACTGTATTCGAAGGCATAAATATATAATATCAATCGTAATTTATATTGGAAGAAGATTTTGTATTAAAATTACCAAAATTTTTGCCTGGCAGTTTACAGACGCAGCCTTGAATCGCAATGTTGCATAATTATCGCATATTTAGTCGACTATTGTTAAGAGCTTTTATTTAGCAATATAACCGTAGAGCTCAGACCTCTACGCTGAATTAGGGAATTTCAGGTACAGCCTATTTCCAGGAATAAGAGTAAATGCAGCCTATGGGCCCAGGATCTCAAAGTCCGGCCCTGGCTGCTGGCACTCTATTGGTGGATTTTAAAATTCATTTTGCGCGTGAAAATACGCCGCCATGTTAGGGTATAAAAGCAAATAAATAAGCCTGCCATACCTCATAGTGTAAAGGTATTGTCCCGTGCAAAAACGTAATTTTTTTATCGGTCAATTAGTTTCGAAAGCAAATTATCCTCCTATAGGGAAAACCTAATTTTGTCAATAATGATATGTAAACGAACTCAACCTAGCTGTATAAAGTTTCCTTAAATGGAATACGTCACGCGTATTTATGTGAATAATCTGAACTACGTACTTGAACCTAAAGATAAATATTTTAGTTTTTAGAAAGCCAAAGAGAAGCTAAATTTAATTTTACTCTTGACAATTTGTTTTGGTATCGAGTACATTTCTCATTAGAAAACGCGTAGAGGGAACGTGCAGGGTAAACAGTCTGCGCACGATAAAGTTACGATTTCAATTCTACAGGTTACCACTAGCCGTTTTCCAGCGCGGGCTTAACCTGTATATTATCTGCTAGAGTGACTCCAGTGAGCTGGCACATTTGAAGATAATTTTATGGTTATCAATTAAAAAAGCATGCCAATTCGCAACTGCAAACTTTGATCCTTCTGTACTTCCTTCTCAATGACGAAGCAAATTATTTATAACCTATATCTATTATTAAAGATATGATTGTGTTTATAACAAAATACTAAACTATAATCAGGAGTTTATGATAAACCCATATACATTTTATGGTTCCTCAGAGTAATAATAATAATAATAATAATAATAATCAGCTAGGCTAATACCCAAGGCACCACCTTAGGCCTAAGCAGGGACGTACCTTTGGGGGGGGGGACAGGGGGGAGGTTCCCCCCCCCCCCAAAGTTTTGTAGAGTTGGCAAATCGAGGTGGACTTGGCAAAATGAAAATTATGAAACATGTTAGTTAATTAAAAAAACTCCTAAATCGATAGTAAACAAATCATTTAGAATTTCCCAGCAATTTACTCCCCTAAAGTCATTAACTATGTTTGAGATTTCTATGTAGTTGCTTCTCCTTATGTATAACTTACAAGACCTGATTTCTACGCTAGGCAGCTAGTGTGTCGGAACTTTAGTTCAGCCTTTTTAAATAGTCATTTTTCCTACATCACCTTATAAAATGGAAAGGCAGATAGACGCGTTATAGAGAATATCGGTTGTTCGTTATTATTTCAGTGTTCATTTTCTACGTTAAATTTGGCAATCTGTATAAAAGTTATAAAAATAGTTTTAATAGGAGATGTTACAGTTTTTTTTACGGAAAATTAGGTAAGTCGTTAATATTATAGTGATATTCTTTAGGAAAGTGAAAATTTCACAAGCCAATATTCCTAAAGTTGCGTTGGATAAAGATAACGTGTGATCATATGGTGTGATACAGTGTCGGTTGTTCTTACGTTCATATTTCAGTAATAAGTGTTTGAATTGTTTATGTTATATTTCGGTATGAATAATTCCAGTTATTCAAAGCAGTTCAGTTAAACAACAACTAGTATTCGTCAAGATGAAATGTATCTATTTTTTACTACAGCGGGTTACACGAAGAGAAAATAGTAAGCGGGTTTGATGGGATTTTTAAATTGCTGTAACATCGTTCAATCTCTGTTTTCTTCTTCGTGTATCTCCTTTATATATAAAGAGAGTACGCAAATGCTTCACTCAATATAACAAGAAGCCGAGCCATTTTCGCCATTGAATTGGGAATAGTCCCGCTAGAATGACATAGGCGCGTTCGGTAGTCGTGGTTTCGCGAAACAAATTCTGAAATTTCCAGTCGGCGCACTCAGCCGTCAACTCTATCATTATACTGGTGGCGCCATCTATAACTTCCAAAGTACATTAGTACCATTAATTCAATTGTATAGTATATAGTTCCCGCCGATTATAATTTTAATGAAACATTTAAATTGAAATCTACCGTAACAATCCAAACTTAGACGACTTGACAAACTTTGGTTTTTACTTGGCAAATTTCACTTACCTCCCCCCCCCCCCCCAAACGTACTCTCTTCGGTACGCCCCTGGGCCTAAGTCATCAAGCGACTTTTTAAGTAATTAATTAAGGTGACCGGGTTACAATGCGTAGGAGGGTGGTGGCAAGCTCTTCATGCCACGCGAGCCAACAGCTGCCTACACTCACTATTACCGTAATAGTAGCTGGTGCTACTACTCTATAGTAACTATCATAAAAAAAACTTTATTCAGACATTACAGACTAATTTCAACCCCCTATTAAATTTTATATAGTTGAATTGCTGGCAAACACCACTGACAAGGAGAGTACGAGATATGAAATTTCCCAAAAGGAGACGTTGCACTACAAATTCGATTTGCCATGGCTACCGAAAATGTTTTTGACCACAAAAATGAGATTTTTTTCCTTATTTTACCCAAAAATGTTCCAAATTTATCCAGACTTGATGAAATTTACCTAAATATAGTCAAATATATAAAACAAATTTCCAAGCCTAAGTATACTAATTTTGGGTCTGAATCTGACCTTTTTCGCTCCCCAAAATCCAGAAATTTTGCGCGAATTTTTCTCCTCCGTAGCACGAGCAAATCGAAGCTGTAGTTTTATTCCTAAAGTAGAACGAACTGAATTGGAGGGATTCTGTTTGCTTGTAGAAGTTTTCAAACCCGAGATTTTTAATCATAATTTAAAAAAAAATACGACGTTTTTATGCGGGAGGAACCTTCGGTCTCATATCATTTTCTACTATACGTAGCCTTGTGTATGTCTATTTTTTCCTGCATGGGTGTTAAATCAAAATAAATGTATTACAGACGCTAGCATAAATTATTCATGTCTTATTCAACTTGTTAAAATGTTCCACGCGCTCTTTAATATTTTAGCGTAAAAGGCTCGGGTGTCTATTAGCCAATGATACGCTTCGCATTTTCTGACGTCACGGGTGCTGAAAATAATTTTAGAAGTCTGGAAAAACTTGATTTCCACCATTTTGACATATTTTTATAATAATTCAAAGACCGTTTAACCGATTTTGATGAAATTTTCTGTACTTGCTATAAAATGTTTGCTCTTTCTAATGAATCATTAATTATCCATAGCTAAAATTTCGTGCAACCAACACTTTAAGTGCTCAAAAACATTTTCGGTTGCCATGGCAAAACGAATGGGTAGTGCAACGCCTCCTTTTGGGAAATTTCATATCTCATATAGGTCTACGTTACGCCCGACTTTGAACCAAATCGGCAATAAACACCTCGGGTACTCTCCTTGTAAGTTAATTATTTCAGATGAAAAGGATATTACTGGTTTTTAAGGTAAGCGAATTATCCGCAAAACCCATAGGCTATTTTCAATGATCTTACAGGCTTATGACAGATCCTACTAGTGTTGTAAGTCGGAAATTTTCCGTATTTTTCCGAAAAAAATAAATAAATTTTACTTTTATTCCAATTTATTCGAGCGAGTCTAATAGCTTTCTTATTCATTTTTCTTAACGATTAAATTGCAGACTGATATACTGAAAATGCGAACTTTGTAAAATAAAATATTTATAGGGTTGTAGTTAAATTTTAGTGTTGTAAGTCGGAAAATTTTCCGGAAAATGACCGAGGCCTTTTTTCCGGAAAATATTTCGTATTTTTCCGAAAAAAATAAAATAAAAAGTTTTCATTCCATAAATATTCTAATATTGTTTGCAAATTTAAATAAAGCGGCATTTTCACCTCATTTTTTCGAATCTGAAAGTAAAACTAAACCTCTAGACTAGTTTAAACTGATTAACAATGTAACACTATTAATGTTTTGTAGTATGTTTACTGATATAAGACATTTTATATCGATAAAAAGTTTAAAAAATTAAAAACCCCTAAAAAGTAATTCATGTTTCAATTTTTTATTTTCCGCTATTCGGAAAATTTTCCCGAAATTTTTCCGCATTTTATTTTTCCGGAAAATTAACAACACTCTATCCTAGCATAGAATATATATATTTTCTATGCTCCTACATGATAATTGCAATACTTCAGTTTTAGATAAAGTAGCCACAACCCTTAACTAACGCCCAAAATATTGATAAAAATTAAAAATCACCGTTTGTTCTATTAATGCTAAAATAGGGAATTTTCAAGCTCATTACGCTACCTCTAAATTTTGCTCAATTTTATACCAAATTTCGTACGAAGAATGTCTTAATATTTAATTAAAACCAATTTAGAGGGTCAGAATTCAACATTTAGGAAATAAATAAAATAAGGACCACCCTAATATCATAAGTAACATAAGAACCATAAGTATGACAATTAACGAGATTTACAACCAAACTGATTTTCATAGTTATTGCGTAATCAAGATGTTTTCTAAATGATGCTTCTTCCAAATCCTAGCATATATTTATTCCATCATCCTACAGGCTTCTTCTAAAACCTAGCATAAAATATTTATTATCAATAATCTTACAGGATTTTCTAAATCCTAGTATATAATATATATATTTTCTATGATCCTACAGGCTTCTTCTAAATCCTAGCATATAATTTTTCTATCATCCTACAGGCTTCTTCTAAATCCTAGCATAGAATATATATTTTCTATGATCCTACAGGCTTCTTCTAAATCCTAGCATAGAATATACATATTTTCTATGATCCTACAGGCTTCTTCTAAATCCTAGCATATAATATATATATATTTTCTATGATCCTACAGGCTTCTTCTAAATCCTAGCATATAATATATATATTTTCTATGATCCTACAGGCTTATTCTAAATCCTAGCGTATAATTTTCTATCATCCTACAGGCTTCTTCTAAATCCTAGCATATAATATATATATTTTCTATGATCCTACAGGCTTATTCTAAATCCTAGCGTATAATTTTCTATCATCCTACAGGCTTCTTCTAAATCCTAGCATATAATATATATATTTTCTATGATCCTACAGGCTTCTTCTAAATCCTAGCATAGAATATACATATTTTCTATGATCCTACAGGCTTCTTCTAAATCCTAGCATATAATATATATATTTTCTATGATCCTACAGGCTTATTCTAAATCCTAGCGTATAATTTTCTATCATCCTACAGGCTTCTTCTAAATCCTAGCATATAATTTATATATTTCCTATGATCCTACTGGCTTTTGCTAGAGTTTTTCACTCTTTTTTGTACATGAAGATTTTAAATATGTGTGAAAAGGTTAACTTATGTATCGGTTAAATGAATAAACAAACCATTGTATACAGTGAAATCCCGATATATCATTGATGGTATAAATATTCAATTTACAATATTGCTATATTTTGAACCGTATTCTCTTTAAGTAGGTTACTTTAGATATGTACAAACAATCTATCGAGGCAGTTACAAAATTAAGACCAGAAAATATACTATCTATTAACAAACAACCACGAAATCAGTGTTGACGGCCACGGTTTGTTCGAAATGGCGGCTACCACATTTTGGAGCGTAAAAAAGTCAGTGTAAAATATAAAATAGGTCAAAATATCTAAAAACGCCTGTAAAAGTGTTTTCACGGCTACGTAATGGAAATCTGGTAAAAATTCCTCGAACTACGAAAGACGTTTTAAAGGCCGCAAAATTACTTCTTTAATAACCATCTCCAAATTGGCTAAAGTAAAAATCTAGAACACATTTCCGGGTAAAGTAAAAATCTAGAACACCTTTCCGGGTAAAGTAAAAATCTAGAACACCTTTCCGGGTAAAGTAAAAATCTAGAACACCTTTCCGGGTAAAGTAAAAATCTAGAACACCTTTCCGGGTAAAGTAAAAATCTAGAACACCTTTCCGGGTAAAGTAAAAATCTAGAACACCTTTCCGGGTAAACTAAAAATCTAGAACACCTTTCCGGGTAAAGTAAAAATCTAGAACACCTTTCCGGGTAAAGTAAAAATCTAGAACACCTTTCCGGGTAAAGTAAAAATCTAGAACACCTTTCCGGGTAAAGTAAACGTAAGAGGCTTTCGATTCTCGATTTAAAAGCGCGTTATTTCACGGCTTTTGAAATTGGAGAAAAAAACGGCTCTTACGAAGAGAGGCGACGAATGTGTCAGACGGATGAAGTGTTTTTCTTCGGGGGCCCTAAAAAAACGTCTGCTGCGACACTTTCAACGACAGGCCTTAAAAATTTTACAATTTTAAATCCTTTTAGGTTCTCGGGGAGTCATCGAATGAGACCCCGAAAGCTCTTTCTTCGCACGCGCGCTCCATCCAGACCTCAGCGCGATGGAACGAGGGGTGGGGGCTCGGCCAAAATGGAGAGTTTTTTATCCCCGCGCTCAGATTCAGCCCCGGTCTGTCTATGTAATGTAAGAGTCGAATCAAAATGGCCGACTTTTCTAAGAGCCGTTTCCACGGATCTAGTCTCTAGATTCTCTAGCTGATGTGACATCCACCCTTCTTAGACGACTCGCGACGCTTAGTTGACACCGCGACCGGGGAGTAGGGGAAATTGGGTAGGTCGTGATCCGAAGCGACGACTTTACCCTTTCGCAGCCCGACGAGGAACTGTCAGTTAACGGCGCTCCTTCGATATTACTTCGGGGTCCTCCCTCGCCAAAAAAAAGGCCAGCCCCTGTCTGACTGTCTCTCCGCACATCTTCCGCATCCTCTCCTTCAAAGCTATAGCGATGCCCGCTCGTAATCTCATCTTTATTGTTTTTTTCCCTCGACAAAGATGGCCGAATCGTTATTTTGGAATAAAAAATCCTATATACGTCCTACGCGCTCCTAATGACCCTTCGAAAAGTGGAATAAAAAACTACAGAATATTCTTACCGAGTGGCGCGTATCGAAAGCCAAAGTATTTCCAGAAACTGATTTTATTTGGAATTAAAAGAGTCGTTGGACTTAATCTCGTAAAAAACAAAGGTGAGATATAATGCCTTTTTATTGGTGTACATTTTGTGAAAAGGGGAACAAATGATTCACTCGAAGAAGAGCAAACAGTCACTATCCGCGAAAATGGACCATTTTAGGGTGTTTTAAACGCGATAATTCAAAACTTCAAGTTCGATTTATCATCGTTATCCGTAGTTATTATATCGTCAACGAAAATAAATAATAAATTTAAAATATAATATCCAAACGGAAAAGCGGTTTTTTCAGGAGGCGATACATCCCGGGCACAAACGTCTCGTCGCGGAGAAGCCGAGATGGCGGGGGATTTGTCCGCGGCCGTCGTCGTCGGAGGCGCGGGAGGACTCCCACTCGATCCCGCCGACAAAAGAGACGCGCGATTCGCGGACTGAAAAATACGGCCACCAGCGCGGAAAGGAATCCTTTTTTTCACAAAGCGAAATGTTATTTAACGTACGCTTTCCTACCTAACTATAACTATTACGCGTTAGCTAATGTTAAGGAATACGTCGCGAAATAGCAAAAATCGTCGTCGCGAAAAGAAGGAAAGAATCGAGTTGCGTGACCTTGTGGCGGCAAATTCTTTCGCGAGAAAAAGGGGAAAAATCGCGTCCCTAATCGAGAGGCTTCAGTTTAAAGCAAGCCACGCCTTCCACTACGCGTGACGTCATTCTGATTTCACCATTAACGCTATGTATAGTCTATAGCTGGCAGCGGGGCAACCCTTCTTCTCTCTCTCTTCCCCCAACTCATTCTCTATGTATGTATAGACTATACGCAAACTTGCCCGTCTAGCCCTCTCCGGCCTACTTCTCTCTCTCCGTATCATCTATTCCAAACGACAGCCCATCCTAATCAATTTCACACTTTTAGTTCAAGTTATAACTCGCGATGTAAATAAAATATCTAAAGAAATATATTCGGAATAGGAGGACGTTATTGATCCAACGTAATTTATTTACATCAAATATAATTTATCTAAATAAATTATTCGCAAATCGTCAGATCAGTTACCGGGAAATCGCGAAACAATTTACTAAAAATCGACCTATTAATATTTACATTTATTTTGACAAAAAAAACAACAACAACAACGATAGAATAGAATCAACATTTTGGAAATAATTTTATCATAAATCCCAAGTGTTATTTTAAAAATATATCGTATTCGCAAATGGTTATACTGAGTAGCTAAAAGGGTTAGAGTTATAATTTTTACTCCAAAAATAATGGTTAAAATATGTATAAGCCGCCATGAAAAATCCACTTTTAAGATTACATTTATAACGATTATCCTAAATTACCTAGTTCCAATCGCTCACTACGAACGAAGATAATAAAAGATATTTGATAATATTTACCAACGAAACTAAATCTAGATGTACAATGAGTGTATTTCTACGTATATAATTATATAATAATATTAACCAACCTTTGATTAATGGTATCGTCTGGGTTAACAAAGATGGTTTATCAGAAATATCCATAAAAATATCACGAATTAACGCATTCGGAAAACACCTTCGAACAAGAAATTTAGTAAACAAAATCTATATTTGGAACTTATCCGAATATTCCGGAGCTTAAAAGTAATATTTTAACTGAAAGGTAACTCCAAAATGTAACGGCACCTTTCCGTATCGAAGACGGGCGTCGTATGGTCACGTTCGCTTACAAATTCGGGACGTGCTTTAAAAAAAAATCAGGAAGACCCAATTTTGAAACCATTATTGAAAGTCCAACAACTTTACCTGGGAGACCTTGCCCGTTATGAACTATGTACCGTTACCCGACTAGCGAAAAAACATGCCCTTAAAGGTGAACTACCGGAATACTTCCGGTTCTAAAAATACCTTCGATCTGTTAAAAAAATATCTAATAGTATATATACAAAAGGCAACGAGAAGGTAAAGTTTGAATTAGACCGCAGCCCTCACCTTCGAAGGAAATATAAAAAATGTTTTAGATTTTTTTCTAATGAATTCAAAAAAAAATGAAGAAAAAAAAAAGCCCAGCGTAACGGCTTCCGTTATCCCGGAAGTTTGAAAGGAATTTTACCTATTTGAAAATCCATTGATGAGCTCCCCCTTTTTTTATAATGAATATAAAAAAAACCTTTTTGAGTGTATATATTTTTTTCCCGCGCAACGGTACACGGCGAGGGGAGCATTCGATTTGAATGAAAGGTAACCCTCAAATGTCACGAGGAAGCGGAAGTGGATCTGGGCTTGTTTAAATATAAACTTCGAGGATATTTCCATCCTCGTTATTTTAGAATGTAATTTAATATCGACGGGATGGTTTAGTCGTTTTAAATTAGCTAATTATCTTTGAATCGAACTTTCTAAGATGGAGGGAAGGAAGTTGTGGAGCTACCTATTTTTAGGGGCTCAAACTCATCCCTAAAAAAAGCTTAAATTTACAGCTGTATTGAAGAAGTTATTTCACCTGGATAGGAATATCCGCAAATTTTATTTTTCGCGAAAAATTGTTTTCTTTAGTATACCTCCGCTTAAAACATTTCTAGCATAAATTTGAAAATAAGCAATGGAATGATAAAATATTCAGTTTGCTTTTAGATATTGAGGAACTGATTCCCAAAACGTTCCTCTTGCGCGCATTATAGGTAAACAGGAATCCATACCTCTACTTGGAATGCTTATCCTGTATGCGCGCTCCCCTCTCACGTTGTTGTTTATTAAGTTAGCATAGTGACGTCAAAAAAACTAGTGTTGTAAGTCGGAAAATATTTCCGAAAAAAATAAAAAAGTTTTCATTCCATGATTAGTCTAATATATTATTTGCAAATTTAAATAAAGCGGCATTTTCACCTAATTTTTTCGAATCTAAAAGTAAAACTAAACCTCTAGACTAGTTTAAACTGATTAACAATGTAATACTATTAATGTTTTGTAGTATGTTTACTGATATTAGACATTTGATATCGATAAAAAGTTAAAAAAAAATTAAAAACCCTTAAAAAGTAATTTATGCTTCAATTTTTAATTTTTCCGATTTGCAGAATATTTTCTGGAAATTTTTCCTCATTTTATTTTTCCGGAAAATTAACAACACTAAAAAAACCATCAGTCACATCGAGACGAAAATCTGCTGCGATAAGCATTCCGAGTAGAGGTATGGATTCGTGAGGTAAATAAATACGTTGCCTTAGCTCTATAACGTGGTATATCAAAAATTTGAAAAAATAATTAAAATATTCCTTCTTAAAATTCATAAGAAAAAATCAACAATTTCGAAATTACATTTGCCTTATTTTTTATTTTTTTTCGGAAAAATACGGAAAATATTCCGGAAAAAAGGTCTCGGTCATTTTCCGGAAAATTTTCCGACTTAAAACACTATACCAGACGGTAGATTGAAATTATCTTTCCAAAAAATTAAATAATGAATTACTATATAATAGTACGAGTGACCAAGAACATAACGCATCCCCCGAGTTTTCGCAATCCGCTACTCCGGGACCAACCAATATATCACGAACACAAAATTGCGAGAACAAAAAAGAAATCAATAAGTAATAAAATTCACGTTAAATTTCTTAGAAAAAGGCCCGAGGGGGTAGAAGAGAAGGTTGCGAAATGACCATTAGAAAACGTATTGCCGAAATTCCTCGCCAACAGAATAGAAAAAACGTCTAGACATATTTTTGAGTCGGCCATGGAACGGAAAAAAAATGCTCGACTTCAAATCCTAGAATTACAACGTCACTTCACACTGTAATATGATGGCGAGGGAATGGTACAGTCGGTACACTCAAAAGCGTCGAATTTAAAGAATATAAACGCGTATAAGCGGAGTACGAAGGGGGAGGATGGAAGCTACAAAAATCCTTTTCCGCCACACTAGCGACTCCATTGTTGAGAGAGAGATCATCGGATCCGTTGGGAGCGGGAGGGGGGTAGTTGAGAGGGGTAGACACGGAGGAGAGTGCAGTCGCGGGGGCGAAAGCTCCCGCCCACCAGACAAATATTCGTCCGAGGCGAACGGAGGATCCAATCGGAGACGGGTCCTCCGATATCGATCGATCTGGGGGCTCGCCCTCCACCGACCACTTTGTCCGGTGAAACGCTGGACGTTCAGTGGCGGGAGATCATATAGAGAAGAAAGCTTTTTTGTGTCGGGCTGACCTTTCTCGGGGTTCCGATGTCCGACCCCAGAATTCGGGTCCCGTGCCACTTGATAAGCGAAAGCCCCGCCTTTCACCACCCTCTCTTCCACATCCGTCGTGGTTTCACTTTCCCACCCCCCGCGGATGAATTACTTTCGCGTTCAAAAGAAAATGTCTCGCTTATATTTATATCTTGGGATACGTTTTATCTGAAATATGATAAAAAATATGCTACATAATTTCCATAATTCATAATTTTTTTTACAAGCATAGCTATAATATTATTTTTTTTATTAACTTAACATTTCGTATATATTATTTTTCAAACGTTCAAATTATTAATTAATATAGTATAAAAACCCCACAAATTTGGATATCAGTGCAACGGAATAATTTTAGATAAATAGCCACGACTCTATTTAAATATACTTAAATATTTTTAAATTATTTTAAAATCGACGAGTTTAATTTTAAACAATGTAGATGGCGCACTTAAGTTAGATTTTAAAAAAATAAATCGAAATTTTAAAATTATTAATTTTAGTTTTCGTAGTTTTGATTTTGAAGATATTTTACGGATAAAAATAGATGAAAAAATAGGCAATATTTTGTTGAAACTAGTGTATATTAGATTTGTCCGGCACCTCTAGGGAGTAGTGCAGAGAAGCGAGTTAGTTTCCAGGGGTAGGGGGCGTGGTTTCGGTCGGAGAAGAACGAGGCTTGGCCGGGGATGGAGAGGAGAGCGGCACTTGCTTTTCAATGCGCTTTAAAAATCGATCAAATGTTTGAAGCGACGAAGCGCCATCTTCGAAATAAATTCAATCAAGTTTCAGTCATCGATTTAAATTTTTTTAAACTCGTGTTTGTATTAAATTAAACGAAATATATAAAAAAAAATATAATTGAAATAATATAGAAATTAAAAAAATCTAGAAATCTTTCATTCACGCGTCCTTTATAAAATTTCTTCGATAAATTATTTTTCTTTCAATTACCCTTAATTTCCTCAAATTTGTAACACAACGGCCAAATAGGTTGAAATATAGGCGAGTGCCAAAAAGAATGGAATTTGATCGTACTTATCTCGAAAATTCCGGAACTTTATTGAACCTTAGATAATTCATAAAGATAGATAGATCAACGAATTTAACATTTCAGCCAACAGGTTTAAGAGTTTGCAAGTTCTCTCCACACTGGTTTAAGAGGTTTTCCCCCGAGCTCTTCGGTTTCCCCTTCCATAAAAACTTGTTGAGGTTAACGGTAATAGTGAGTGTAGGGAGCTGTTGGCTCGCGTGGCATGAAGGGCTTGCCACCACCCTCCTACGCGTTGTAGCCCGGCCACCTGAATTAATGGCTTTAAAAGTCGCTGGATGACTTAGGCCTAAGGTGGTGCCTTGGGTATTAGCTTAGCTGATTATTATTACTATTTTTTTATTATTTTTAGGTGCTAGTTACGTTAAAAAAGTCGTAGCGCTTGTTTAGAAGACGATTTTTCGATTTAGTTCAGTTTCGTTTCAGTTTAGTCCAATCAAGAATACACGGTCAATGAAGTTCGCTGGATTTTGGTCTGCTTAGGTCGGTAGTACACCTTAGCAGACGATATAAATTAGCGAAACGAACTGCCGTTAGGCGTCTCTATGGTAACCCAAAAAGGCTAATTAGGACAAAAACGCTTTAAAATAAAACTTTTAAATTGAAGTACTTAGTTTAAAAATAATTCCAAAGACGTCGACTTCGGAGAGGGGACGGGCGACTTGTTAAATGTCAGTCTAAACTATACACGGCGAAATAAAAAAAGTAGAAAACCAGAGGAGGATTGCATCGAGAGGAGAAGAGATGAAAGTCCCCTAAATGGAAGCTTCTCCCTGGACACCAAATTTTGTCGCTCCCAAAAAAACTTCCAAAGCGCCACAGCCAGAACGCGGTAAACAATTGCTGGAGAGGAGTGAGATAGCGCCTGTGTTACAGGAGGGGGGGGTGTAGTTGGGGTGGGGGAAGACACCCAAAACGGACCGAGACGAGAGAGCGAAAGACTGCCAGAAGAAAAAAAGACACCTAAAAATGGCCCACTTTAAATATCGATCAGAAGAACGGCTCTTCGACGAGAGAGCGCGTAAGAACATTAAAGCGCTAGATGGCGGCCTGGTAGACTGGGATCACTTACTAATCTTAAAAAATAAAAAAAATATCCGGCTTTCCAAAAAAAAAAAAAATTGAAATTAATTTAAGCGTCGGATAAATGGAAGTGTAAATTACGAAGTAAATGAACAATTTCTAGGCGAAAACTTGTTAGGAAAGTAAATCAACTTGTTTCAAGCCCGATCCGGTTGTATACGCATACCGGTCGTCGACAAAAATCCATTTTTCCCGGTTTCGCAGTGGCGGAGGCTAAAAAAAGGAAGAGAAAAAGAGGCTGGGGAGAAGAAGCCGCGCCTGGGTGTAGTCAGCTGACATCGCGGGGACGGGCGGGCCAAGGACGGCGGCGGCCCGGGAGGCGGTGTCGGGTGACGGGTGACGGGGGTTAGGCTCGGAAGAAACGGAGGGATGGAGAGAGGATGGTGTCGGAGAAGAGGGGCCGCCAGAGCATCGTTTCCTTCCCCCAGTGATCCCCACAGTTTGCCCCCCCCGCCGCCGTTTCTTGCCCCCTTTTTTGCGTCGCGCCGGCGCCGCGGGGGTTTTCGGATCTCGACGGCGTGCGCTCTCCGCCATGGCAGGGAGCCGCAGCCACCAAATGCGGCATGGAGGAGAGCCGACGCTTTTTGCGAGACAGCCAGCTAGAGAACGGATATTTCGCGAAACAGACACGACTGATAAAAACCCCGAGAAAAACCCGATTCTCTTGACCACCACTTTGACCGGACCGAGAGCCGACGGACGACGGCGGACCAGACCGGACTCCGGGAATCAGCGCGGGGAAATAAACACCCCCAATTCTACGATTACCTTAATATTCCTTCGAGGTAAATTGACGAAATCGAGCCAGCGGTATTAAGGGAAAAAAAAACGATCCACAAAAAAAAATCCGAATGGAGAGAAGGAAAACGGGGGGAAGGGCGCACTGATGAAGATGGCTGAATGCTCGTAACGGTACCAACAACAAAAAAAAAAACACGGTGCTACGGAGATCGGGATTTAGAGAAATTATATTCGAGAACCACGAGATGGAAAAGAGCAGTTTCGGTTAGAGTTACGTAACGCTAAGCAATCTTCCAGTTAGCGCGAAATTACGCGGAGAATAGCGTACTTTTTCTTTACGATAGCAGTGCGGATGGTTCGGGTTGATTTTTTTTAAAGAGTGCAGAAATTGGGAAGATGAAAAAATAGCGCTGTTTCGGTGGAGACGCGACTCCGGCTCGAAAGTGGAGCGGACGAAGAACGTCGCTGGCGGCCAGAAACGCGAGTGTGTCCTTCATTGAAATGAGCGCGCCAATTTTGATATCAAATTTGAGAGCGCGCGCGCGTGCTGGTGTCTCGTGGATTACGTCACTGTTGTTAATTGGCGCGGTTTGAGCCCCCCTCCCCTCCCCCCCTCGTCAACACCACCACTACCACCAACACCACCTCCTCGAAGGAGTGAAAGAGAAAAAATATTATTCGAATAACCGATGATTTCCACCAAATATTTCATTTTAATAATATTCGTCGCGTATTTTTGTTTCGCGTTTTCTATAAGATAACGGATGAAAACTACTTGGGTAAGTCATTCATTTTTATTTCAATTTTATAAATTTTATATATTATATGTTTGGGATAACAAATCTTACGATATTATATCTTTGGGATAAAAAAAAGATTTGATGATATTAGATATTTGGATTAAAAAAAATCTTACGAGTTTATATATTTGGGTTAAAAAATCTTACGAGATTATATATTTAGGTTAAAAAATCTTACGATATTAGATATTTAGGTTAAAAACTCACGATATTAGATATTTCGGTCAAAAATATGTTACGATATTAGATATTTCGATTAAAAAAATCTTATAATATTATATCTTTATGTAAAAAAATCATACGAGATTATATATTTGGGTTAAAAAATCTTACGATATTAGACATTTGGGTTAAAAAAAATCTTACTAGATTATATATTTGGATAAAAAAAGATCTGGCGATATTATATATAATTCGTTATTAGGATTCGGTTACGCGCGAAATCAGGTTTCATAATATAAAAGGTGATTTCACTTTGATTCTCGTCACCTTTTCTCGACACCACACGGCCGGCGCATTATCAGGTATTCACAAAGAGGGTCCCCAACCGTCCCGACCCCGAAAAGGCCCATAGACACCGAAAAACTAGGGAAACGCGTTTTTAATGAATAATAGGAATAATAGCGACGAAAAAGGTGCGCGCGCTGATTTCGTCATAACGTCTAGCGCAACAACCCGTCAGACAGCTGATTATTCTCATCACTATTCACCCCCCCCCCCCTCGCCGACTCATTTATACGGGAACCGAGGCTTAGTGGACACCTCGAACCACTCCGTGGAAAGGGTCACAAAGGCTTTGGACTTACTATCAGCTCGGCCTTTCGAGCATTGGCATGCCGACCCCCCCTCGTTCGGAATTTTACACTAAACATTCTAAAAAAAAGGGAGGGGCCCCGGAGTGACGTCAGAGCGGCGCGACAGCCAATTAGCATGGCGGGAATAAGAGCATCGTCGTTACGTCATTAAGGGAAAATAGGGATGTCCAAAAAGGCAAAATAAAAGCGTTTCTCCGATTCAGTCTGCCGGATCCCAGTCCGCAGCGCCGCCTGGAGAGATTCCCATTTTTAGGGAGATTTTTCCCGTACGCGTGTACCTCTCGTGTACACACGCGACCAGCCGAATCAGCTGATCACGGTCAGCCAACTAGAGAGAGAGAGTTCATTCAGAGAATCCTTGGCCGGTCTAATTAATTGGGGTGGGTCGCTAAAGGGGTTAGACCGGTGGTATGCCCCGACGGGGAGATATTTTCCGATTGAATTCTGCGTCCCCCCTCGTCGCGTGTCTCCACTTTTCGCGGCACAGCTTGAACGATGATGCAGCTATCAGCCGCTAAAACCCGCTCGTCCATTAATTGGTTTCATTCTTTAACCTCATTACCCGCCATTATGACCAGTAAGGCGTTTAACGCACCCAATTTTTACGTTAATTCGCGGTGGCGTTAAAAATACAACGCTTTTTAATTGGTTTAACTCGAGGGAAAACAGTCCAAGTATAAGCCTTGGTTTCCACTATAGCGTACAAACGTTTTGACGCGCGTTAAGAAAAGCGCATTTTGACGCGCTAGTGGAAACCAAACTTAACAAGGTTATAACTCTACGATACTATTATACAGGGTGTTTCAAAGGTGATGCAAAAATATTAAGGAATTGTAAGGGGTGAGTTGAGAAATATGCCTGTTTTCCCCCATTTTCCTACGATGAGTTAATAGAGCGCCAGATACCTTCAAAGTGTGGCCTACTAGCCCCTGCAAGTAGGCTGCGACAAGCGCGAAACCAGACAGCAGGGACTTTAAATACTGTTTAAGTTACCTTTTTACGCTGGTTACCTCGATTTGTTTACAAAGTCGGTTTTTACCTATCACACGAACCCAAACCTTAATGTTTGCGTTTCCCTGATGCTTGGTTTTGCACTAGTTGCAGCCTACTTCCAGGGGCTAGTAGGCCACACACTGAAGCTCTCTGGCGCTCTTTTCACTCATCGTAGGAAAATGGGGGAAAAACAGGCATACTTCTCAACTCACCCCCTACAACTCCTTAAAATTTTTGCATCACCCTTTGAAAAACCCTGTATACTTTGATGGTTTAGATTTATTCGTGGTTCGTAGAGTTTCGTATCACATTTCCTCAAACAGGTTTAAAATAACCTCGGGTTAACTGTTGTTGGTTGCGTTACAAATGTAGTCCGAGATTAAGTATATCCTCTAAGCTTTAAGCGACGCGAAACTTGACAGTATATTGCGCAATAAGTATAAGTATGACCCATTCCTGACGGAACCTTTTTTCGACACTGCGACCTTCACGCCAAGCTCCGACTTGGACTTGAACCGAGTATCGTCCTTGATAGTAGTTTATTTCGCCTTAGACATATTTAGACACTAGGGGGCTCTGTGCTGAGTACTACAACTACATTGCCAAACAGCTCTGAAAATTAGTTCGGTGATCATTTTGGCTAATTGACATACTTATTGTTATTATATTACTTATAATATTACTAAAGCCTAACAAAAAGTTATTTTTAGTTAGAAAAAATTATAAAACACAATAAAAATATTTAGTTGAAATAATTGAGTACAAACCGCTATTTTAATTCGATTATATTACTTATAATATTACTAAAGCCTAACAAAAAGTTATTTTTAGTTAGTAAAATTATAAAACACAATAAAAATATTTAGTTGAAATAATTGAGTACAAACCGCTATTTTAATTCGATTATATTACTTATAATATTACTAAAGCCTAACAAAAAGTTATTTTTAGTTATGCTTAAGAAATATACTGATTAAAGGTAATATTTTACACGGTTTTATCATACGATCGTTACCAATAAGTATAGTAAAGTATATTAAAAAACGTTTTTATTTTTTTCAAATTTACAATATAAACCTTTTAAACGACGCGAACGTTTCCAATATTAACATTCGTAAAGTCAAACAAAAAGTACTTTATTTCAATTAGTAATTTACCGATTAAAGCTAATATTTTAGACGGTTTTGCAGTATTTTAATTTAATTCGTGAAATTACAAGTATAGCTTAGAAAACTTAACCGTCACATATTCTAACGATAAATATAGAACTTTTTCTTAGTTTCGTAAATACCGATGGATCGGTTTTGTAAATGTTTATATTGAAAACGATATAGGCCGAGTTCATTTAGGAAATGGCTTTCAAGTTTTTTTTTCAAATTTGATTCCGAGTGAAACGGGATAAACATCTATGTATTTTTGGGATATCCAATTTCATTATTTTCTTATTGGATTTAAATAGACCTTGTCACGAGAAAATGATAGATTATTAAATTTAAGCCAACGCAGCGTACTTCCATCCGTCAAAAGAATTTGAAGGATATGTTACAGAAACCAAAAAATAAGCTTTCCACGAAACTATTTGAAAAATGCTAATCTCGCCTAATTGGTGAAAAGGTTGTAAAATACATGACAATTTTAATCGAAAATATGCTATTGGTTTGATATAGAAATTAATAAAAAAATATTGTTCGCTTTAATAGTAAAATTATAAAACACAATAAAAATATTTAGTTGAAATAATTGAGTACAAACCGCTATATTAATTCGATTACAATTAGAAGAAGGAATCCTTAAAAAAAAACGCGACGGTCAGTTCGAGAAAACCCTCGGACACAGCGTCCAGTGGTCAGCGAGCGTCGCGCGGCCAATAGCGGCGATCGGAGGTCGAAGCGACGGGCAAAAGGCCGGCCGAGTCGCCGTTGGCGGAGCTGGGAGAAGTGACGGAAGAGAGGCATCGGCGAGCCGCGCGGGGAAGCCGCCTTTCGTTATCCGAACTGCTCCGTTGCCCGTTATGTAAACTCAAGATTTTAAAAACCACGAAGAGAAATTTTTTGAAATAACGAGGGGGGGGGGGTGGAAGTTTAAAATGGAAGAAAGGGGGGGGGGCGAGAGAGACTTAAAATTCGAAACGCTTTAAAGAAAGTAACGCCATCTGCAGCCAGTTTAGCAAAAACTTTAAAATTGATTTTTCGATCGAAGTCCGAGGGCGAGACGCCGTTCTCCATTGGGCAGAATCGGCCGTTCGTTCAGACGATATTTTGAAAACGCCACTGACTCCCCCCTCCCCCCCCCCCCCACACACACGTCGGAAAACGCGTATTTTAAAACCGCGGCGACTTATTTAAAGCGTACAAACTGCACCCAGGTTCTCCGCTTTTAGTCTCGCTATCGGGTAAGGATCCCTCGGAATATTCTAAAAGCGCGTTGGATGACAAAGGAGAGTTTGAAATTTGACTCGTGAAAAAAGAATAAATTTGTAAACGTAAGCGTCGGCGCGCGCAGAGGCTCTCGGGATCGGGTCCGCGCCATCAGCATTCATTCGACACTTGGCCTTTTAAATCTGGCTCCAAATCGACGGCTTCGGGTCACGTTTTTACGTCTCCTTATAATTTCTTCGACGATGACAATAAGCTCGGGATCTGGTCGCCGACAAACAAAAGAACCCCGAGAGCTAGTCGGGAAAAAATGCCGACTCTTCTCGAAATACCGAAGCTTCGAACAAAGGGATTTGGCTCAAGGACGCGCGTCGAGTCTTCGCGGGATTCCATTCGCGACCAAAAATACGCTCGAGATTCTTGTTTAGCTCTTTCATTTCTCGATCAGTATTTCTAATACTTCAAAGTCAGTATTTCTAATAATTCTGCCATCCATTAAGAATATCTTAATGGAAGTGTTCTGGAAATAGACCACTCTACGGTACGTTTATATACTACCTTAATACCGTTCGAAGTTGGCCGCGGACCAGCCACAAATGCCGAACACTCGATCGAGACTTCAAAACAATATGGCGGCGCTCATTGTACCGCGAATGAAATCGCTAAAAATGCTACGGAGTTAAAAATTCTTACCCTGTTGTTTTTTTTTAAATTTCGAGTAAGTAATAAAAAAATTAAAAAAAAATTAAAATTTTCCAGATCGAAGGAGCATTCAAATCAATTTATACTCCCAAGTTTATTATATATCGATTACAATAGGTATGTTATTTATATATGCTATAACTTTTAAAATATAGCCCGGAGACAGTTTCCAATTGAACGTAAATGTAAAATTTAGAAATTAGCCCGCCGATGGATATTTAGTTATTTAAAAACCATAGTTTCCCGATGTAATATTTTTAGTAATTTACTGAGATAATATATTTTGGCCCGCGCAATTGTTTCTTTTGAAAAAGCAGCTGGTACCTGCTCATATAGGCGTTTCGAGAGTGTATCAGATAGACGCGTACTATCCTTATGTACTTCAATTAAGAAATAGCTAATTGTTCTCTAGAAAAACACTTTCGGTGTATGGTGGATTCCTTTTATTGGGTGGCGTACCTGTCATCGACATAAGAAGGGGACGAATTTGCGCGGAAGGTGCGTGGAAACCTGTCAAAAACTAGACGCACTCCGGGCCAAGACCGCTGGCAGTGTATCACTTTCAAGGTGACGCTTTTCCGTGTTATTGTTGTTGTCGCGGAGTCTCTCCCCTCCCAAATCATAATCGCGAAGAGGGGCTCTTTCGAGGGAACGTAGGCTACTTTCGCTTTCCAGCGTTTGTATTCGCCGCTGTAAGGACCTTGTCGCGGGTGCCACACTTTCTTCCCCATCGTGCGCGCGGGGTACAATTCACCCACGGCTATTTCGCATTTTCTCCATTCGTGTCACCTACCAGAACTTGAAAATAAAAGAACTTTAAAAGTAAATATACGTTTAAAGTAGGGACCAAACAAAAGATAAGCCTTGGCGATAATTATATACCGTATATATTAATTTGAAAAACTATTCACTGGATTCTATACTCCAACTCAAAAGCGGGAGTAAAGAGAGTAAACTGATCAGTGACGTAACTAGAAAATTTGGGCCCCGATGCAAAATGGGGCCCTTTATATTTACGGTAGAGACAGTTCTGCCGTCGTGGTGGACGGTTAAGCTTGCGGGCCCTTAGAAATTAGACTGATAAAACTGTCTGGTTATCCGCTAAAATGGCCACAGCCGAAATTTTGGGGGGAAATGTTTTAACCCCGATTCGAACAATTCTCCAACACAGAATATGAGGAAAATGACGTCATAGGGGTACTCTTCTTACCCTACTACGAATTCAGGCAACATGGTACTGTGTTGGAGCTCACCTCTGCTTCTATAAATGAGTTCATAACAGGATATATTTTAAGCATTTTTCAGAACTACCCAAACTAAAGCTGAGTTTCAGTATTGTTAAACGTAAACGAATCAGCAATGTCACTGCTAACTACTCTAGACGGCCTACTAAACGCTGGTAGTGTTAAACGTTTTGCATATTTAAAAACCGTGATCACCATTTTACGAATCCGATTTTTAGAACAATAACTTAATTGTCAAAACTAAATTTTTGGACTACCCAAAATGACTTACAGAATAAAAATATTGGGTAGTTTTTAATTTCAAAACTACCCGAATACGGCAAAACTACCCACTAAAACAGGCTCCGGTTATTAAATACACTTTAAAAACATTGATGGAGACAATGGACTGCAGTAGTGAAATTTCCAAGTACAAAACAGGAGTGAAATTTCCAAGTACAAAACAGGAGTGAAATTTCCAAGTACAAAACAGGAGTGAAATTTCCAAGTACAAAACAGGAGTGAAATTTCCAAGTACAAAACAGGAGTGAAATTTCCAAGTACAAAACAGGAGTGAAATTTCCAAGTACAAAACAGGAGTGAAATTTCCAAGTACAAAACAGGAGTGAAATTTCCAAGTACAAAACAGGAGTGAAATTTCCAAGTACAAAACAGGAGTGAAATTTCCAAGTACAAAACAGGAGTGAAATTTCCAAGTACAAAACAGGAGTGAAATTTCCAAGTACAAAACAGGAGTGAAATTTCCAAGTAATTTCAAGTACATTCGCCTTCAAATGTCGCCAAGGCATGTCCTATCGAACTACCTAGCGAGGGTAAAAATGCCTCTAGGTTGAGAGGCCATAGCAACCGATTGTACCGAACGAGAAGGCCTATCGAGAAGTCGAGCATCTCCAGAGCGAATTTCGATGAAATGAAACAGAGCCAGTCCCTCGACGGACGAGGCCCGCGATGGTGCCGTCTTTACAGCCTTGAAAGGAAGAACTTCGCTTTCAAATCAAACGACAGACGAAAGAAATCGAAGGAAAACAACGTCTCGTCTTCAAGCTGTTGTCGGAACATTGTTTACTCTGCCGTTCTCCGATACACTTACTCGCGACCAATGATGCCAAGTGGCCAAAATGAAAGTTATCTCACAGGGACTTCAACCAGATTTTGATTTTCCCTTGGCTATTTTTTTTGAAGTGATATTGAATACATAGCACTTTCTACGTATACAATATTAAACTTCGGGGGGGGGGGGGCAGGTCAATCGAACACATTACGCGCTCTTGCTAAGATTTCCCTTTTCCATTTTGGATATTTAGGGCTCAAAATTTCCCTAGATCTGGGAAATTTACCCTAGGGCTGTGCCAGTACTCGAACATCATTGATTATTCGGAATTTTTTAGGTTGAGTACTCGAACTCGACCTCGAATAAATAATTGGAAAATACTCGTCGATTATCGTGTACCAAAAAATTGCACGGTCGGGTACCCAATTACTCGAATAAACTGCTCTAAGCTCAAAGAGGGGTTTTTGCAACTTTTTGAGCTGGCAATAATAAACGGTGCCTACAAGGGTTTTTCTGAATTACTTTACTCGAATAAGAGAAAAATTCTCCTTAATCAAGTGCTCGATTACTCGATGAAAAAAAATTTCGTACTCGATACCCGATTGCCTCGCACCGTCCTAAATTACCCTCGACTTGGCATCACCGGTAATGACTTCTCACAGAGAAATCTATGGGAATTTCGGCCGAAATATTTACCACCAAACGGAGAAAGAGAGAGGGGGGAATAACGGCCAATATCCCCCTCGCTGGAAGTCTAGAGAGGAGCCGGACGTTTAACGCATCGGCCAGAACAAGCGCGGCACCCAGAGGAAATATCTTAAACGTAAAAAACCAAGTAGAATAATAGAATAAGAAAAGGTTGGCCAGTAGGTTTCCAGGTATCCCTCGGGTGCGGTGGGGGGGGGGGGGGGGGGGTTTCTTTGACCAAAAAAACGATTATTTCCCTCATAGCGATATCCTCCCTACTTTCACTTTATCGGAAGTGGATTCCTGTCCGCCTTTCACGGGCCATTTTTTAGCCGAAAGTAAAGAAGTGAAGCGACGGACCGAAACGTTTTTTATGTATAGCGGGATGCGGGGGGGGGGGGGGGTGGGCACCGGAAAGATGTGTTAGACATGCGCGCCTGCATATTACGCGCGTAACATATCGACCCCCTTTACCCAATCGCACCCCCCCCCGCGCGCACACATACACGGTGGATCGTTGTTAGAGGTCAGGAAACCCTGGATTTTTAGAGGGGACTCGGGGAAGCTGTTGGCCTAAGATTTCGGCCACTAAAGACACTGAGAGGGGGGAGGGCTATTCCGCACACCATTAAAGGTTTGAACCCCCCCCCCGGGCGGAGGTGAAAGAGGAATAATGCCCAGGATTTACCCTCGCTTAAACGCCCTCTCAATAAATAAATAAGGGGAAACGGAAAGTCGCGGACGGTAAATACCAAACAACGGGCTCCACGCTCGCTGACTTTACCCCGTCAGAATGGGCTCGCTCGAATCGTCGGGTAACGATCCTACTTTGTTGGTGAGAATCGATCCGCGGTTTTGCCTTAATTCAAACAACGTCCGTAACTCAGGGGCCGAACGCGCCAAATCAAGATTTATTATTTTCTACCCAAAACTTCCATCTTTCCAGATTCTCGGTGCCGCTTTTTAGAATATCGAGTTCAACTCCGAGGCGGGTCAAACGGTTTCGTTGACCAGGGGGCTTAAAAGTCGCTTGATGACTTAGGCCTAAGGTGGTCCCGAAATACGCGTTGACCAGGGCCGTGCAAAGGGGGGCAAAATAATAATAATAATCAGCCCAAGGCACCACCTCGAGCACCACCTTAAACCTAAGTCACCGAGCAGGGGCGTAGGAACGTTCTAGAAGTGGGAGGGGGCAAAGTGAAACGAACAGGGGTCTGGAGAATGGTTTTGAATTTTTAATGGAGTGTAGCTTCTCCGAATGCATTTGTAGATTTTACTACTATATACATTGGCGGGAAAAGACTAAAATTTAAACACCGTTGAGATTCTATAAGCTTTATATGCTTTTAAAATGATAATTTGAGCCTTGCGAAGATTTCAACTGACCAAAAAGTTGGAGGGGGCAATAACATTAGTTGCCCCTCCCAGTAAAAATCTAGGGAGGGGCCCCTGTCATCGAGCGACTTTTAACGCGTAGGAAGGTGGTGGCAAGCCCTTCATGCTACGCGAGCCAACAGCTCCCTATACACTAACTATCACAGTTAACCTCGACAGGTCTTTATGGAAGGGGAAACCGGAGAGCTCGGGGAAAAACCCCTTTTTAGGGGGTCTAGCCCTTCACCAGCACCCCCTTGAAAATTTAAGTTTGAAGGGCCCGCATAATTTCCCCTGGCCCCGAAATGTCTCCGCACGGCCTTGGCATTGACCCTAGACGTTCAGTGACGGACGCGAAAAAAATATGGTTTAGCAAATCGAGTAACGCAACTTCGTTTACCGTAATCTGACCCCCCCCCCCCCCGGGCGCAATTTCATCCAATTTACGGAAGAGACTAGTTGGGGAGGGGGGGATGGCGTAATAGGCAATGAGCGATCCGAGCGGAAGGTCTTCGATGTCCCGCGACTTACAAAGAAGGGGGCATCTCATCAATCGTTCGCCAAATGATACGTCAACGACAATGTCACTCCATCCACGGGTCCCCGCGCCGTGTCACGGGGGACGCCAAGACTCAATCCGAGGACAAAATTCTAGCCTCGCTCGGAACCGCATTCGCCGTCTCGATTTATATAAGACTATGGCCGGTGGCGCTTATAAACCCTGAGACGAGCCACATTCACTCGGAATCAGTTCTTCGCGGATAGTCCCAGTACGACCTTTCTCGGGGTAAGGTCTGTACGCCGCCCAAATAAGGCAAATGGATGACTACTGATGGACGGAAGAAAAAGGCGTCGTTTTGCGTCGCCTTGGCTCGGAGAGTGGGGCGAAAGTGTCATCTTTGCTGGCCGATCTCCAGCGACATCCGCCATCGGCTCGGACACAGTGTCGGAGAGAGCTCCCTTTCTACCCCCCTCCCCCACGAAGCGCAGGCAGGCTAATCAATCAAAAGAACGCCAGTTACCAAATCGGATTCCCTCTCTCGCTATCAAAGGCTTCCACCCCCCCCCCTTTGCCGCTCACTCCGGCTGCTCCTATTAAGCAATTAACAAATCGCTCTAACTCAATTTTCTCCCCAAACAGTTTCCGTGTCTTTTCAGCCCTCGCTAGGATGCCAATGATCGCTACGGAACTCCTACTTGAGTTCAAATATTTTATTTTATTAAAATGCTTAGAGAATTTCGGACAGAAAATAAAAAAATGGTCGATAAATTCACCAAAGACGGATTTATAGAACAATAACGGCTTTTAAAACCTATATATTTGGTAATTGCTTGAAATAAAAAAACATAATCTTCAACATGTTAGGAGGTTTACTCATGGTTATAGCTAACAAAACAACTCCCCCTTTTCGGCTTTCCGTTGCTATGCAACGCGTTTTGAAATTTTTAATGTTTAGGCTTAGTTTCTCTTTTCAATATAACAGTCGCCAGCCAGATTTCCCGCACGGTACTGATGAGTTCCAAATAGAACGAAACCGGTCTATACCGTAAGAATTTCTGGCTATTTTATGTAGTTTTTTACTCGAAGATCTATTTGATCCGAGATTCGCGTCTTTTTGTTTGCTCGAAGACCTATTGGTACGAGTTATTTGTAAGTTTTTTAATTTCTTCAAATTTGTTTAGAGTTTAGCTATTTTATCCCTTTTATTTATGGACTAATCTACTTATTCGCGTATTTTATCAACTTAAACTAATGGCTTTTAAAACCTTTTATTTTCGTAATGGCTTGAAATAAAAAAACATAATCGTCAACATGTTAGGAGGTTTGCTCATAGTTATAACTAACAAAATAACTTAAAATAACGCTAACAAGTACAGCTAATTGATTTTATTAAAAAACAAGTTGGCAAGCCAAAATATACCTCTCCTCGGAAGAGTTTTTAATTTTCAGTGTAAATGTATCCTTGGTTTTGCGGTAGAACGCTGACCTATACTACACCCAATGACAAAAAGAGGGCGCTTTTGGAAAAACCTTTTCCCTGATTCTAAGAAACTGGGTACGCAGTGATTACCCTTTGCCCCGAAAATGCGAATGCGTTCGCGGGCCTGACAGACAGACCCACAGACAGACACGGTGGTTGTATAACCCCTCCTAGGGTACAAAGTCCCCTCGGAGAGGTAAATACCTAACTATGTCAGTATTAATCGCCCACATATTAGCAAACTTTAAAGTAAAATTTAGTTTTATATTCGAAATAAACAGTAAGTAAAATGAAAGTAAATTCGTGTAGATTTGAAAATAGTAGGCAAGGTATTCGAAGGAGCGTGTCCCGATGGCGACAATCACGAATCGAATGTACTCCGGCGAGGGGTGAACGAATCAACATTACGCCCGATTCGACGAGACGTATCGAAGTACACGCTTTAAATAAATATCCGGCCAAACACATTCGTCGTATTGTACGCGAATAACCAAAATGAGGGGAAATCTATACGAAAGAACCCCAAAAAAATCTCGGACGACGGAGGGAAACACCGAAGTGATTAATGGCTTTCTCGCTCTCTTCCTTGCCAGCATTTACATCTCTAGATCGCTCGTGCGGAGGACTTCGCAACAATGCGCCGAAAAGAAGCCGCGATGTACCCGAGGGGGGTATCAAAACATTTACCCCCCCACACACCACACGCACCCCATTTATTTATTCTGGTATTATCAAGGACTGTAGGGTACTATATCAGTAAACTACACCGCGTTAACGAATCTGAGCCTATTTTTGTAGGCTATTCTTATCAGTGGCGTAGGCAAGAGGGGGGGTTTCCGGGTACAGACCCTCCCTTGGGCCTACCTTTGACTGTCCTACATTTTCACCCCCTTCTCGACCCCTCTTGACATTCACATACTTCGACCCCCCCTTGACGAATTTCTGGTTACACCACTGGTTCTTATGGATTTAGGGTAGTTCTAAAATCGAGTACTATCCATAATATTTTCAGTCTGGAAATAATTTTGGATAGGGGTAAAATTGGTTCAAGTTGGGTACTTCAAATATATATTCCAGTGGACAAATAAAGTATATAAATTAATTTTTACAATGATGAAATTCGTAAATAATTTTGAAAATGATTTGTAATTTCTAAATAATTTATTATTGAATTTGGGACTTCGATGATTTGAAACGTAATTGAATTAAATCATTTAAATTTATTAATAGTACTTCAATTAATTATTTTAAATGTATCAAATAGTTTCTATATCAGTGACAATTCAGAGAAAACTAATTTAAAAGAGCCAATTAAATCTAATTAATATAATTCTAAATTTTAAAAATGACAACTTTATTTACGCAATAAAAGCGATAATTAAAAGCATTTTAGATTATTTTATACGTAAGTAGCCAACATATTAAATTTAAATAATTAATATTAATTTAAGTTTTAGTTTACATTACCGATGAAACCAAATTATTCATACATTTTCAAGGGAAATATGGGCTTAAAATGTTCCAAAATCAGATTTAGATCAAATACATAATTTATTTTAAATTTTATAAAGTTAAAAAAACGTCGTGTCACGTGATAGTGGATACTAAACGATTAGCAAGTTTCACCAAGAACTTAGGTATATAAGTAAACTAAGAATATTCAAATAGAGCCGATATTTTTAGCCTAAATTTAACTGCCCACCATCTAAGTCCGTCGTAACGAAATAAGTCTATATGGAATGTAGCTACCCACCATAGAAGAAATTGATCTAAGTTAGTCTATATGGAGGTAGATCTTGGCGAGTTGCTCGAGGGGGGCTAACAGGGGAATCGTGGTGGAAAAAAACACCCCAACTACAGCAACGTTCATCGCCCCCTCTACTGTCTAAATGGGCGATTCTCTCATTTTTTTTCGGTGGCCATTTCCACAGCTTCGCTTCTCAAAAGTGGCGAAACTCCCCCCCCCCCCCGTCTCATTCTGAGGAGAAGAAGATGGCGGAAGAGGAGAAGTTCGCCGAAGAAAAGTCGATTGCCTTGATTAAGACCTAATTCAATCAGCGGAAAAGTTCGGACCTAAAAACTCCGTCATCCGGCGCGACTCCAGAACGCCTCCCGAAAACGCTTCGTCCGTACGAGCCACCCGTTGGGGAGGATGAAAGTAAAGCTATACGTGGAAGAGTCGCGACGAACTTCTAACTTAATACGGGAATGGAAGAGGCAGGAGGAAAAAAATAGCGAAGAGAGGTGAAGGAGGAGGAGGTGGAGGTGGTGTGGGGGTCACGTGAGGCGTGAGTCGGTTTCGGCAACAGCCTATAAGGACATTAGGAAGCGGTCAGTTGATGGCGCAGGCGCACTGGCCGAAAGGCTGCAAAAAATGAAGGATCCCTTTAAAAGAAAGGCCGGGCGGAGGCTGCTGAGAAGAAACTAGCCGCGTCGGAAATGGACATCGGAAGAAGGAAACAAATCCAATTTCCACTTCGGACCATCTTTGATATACAGGCGCTCTCTCTCTCTTTGGAGCAACACGAGCGTTGGGAATTCCATTGGCCTTCACTCTTACCCAAAGTGAATTTGATATAATACGTTGTATTACGTAAAAGAATACTATTCCAACCGCCATATATACTAGATACGTATAAGGAACTAGTTCTTTTGACAAAACCGAGGGACAAAAAAAATACACGAAACTCCATTATTTTTTTCCCAATTCTACTGGTTCTGGTCGAGCTGCGTTATTGGTTTTAATTAATTATTACTAGCTGTTTAATGTTATAAACCTGATTTGTACATTGAACGTAGAATAACCGGGTGAAAACTCGGAACCACTCCTTTCGCGTTGAGTTTGCAAGTTCTCTCCCCACTGGTTTAAGGGGTTTTCCCCCGAGCTCTTCGGTTTCCCCTTCCATAAAAACGTGTTGGGGTTAACGGTAATAGTGAGTGTAGAGAGCTGTTGGCTCGCGTGGCTTGAAGGGCTTGCCACCACCCTCCTACGCGTTGTAACCCGGCCACCTGAATTAATGGCTTTAAAAGTCGCTTGATGACTATAATCGGTGTACAGAGCCGTACTAATGGGACTACGCGTAATCTTTGAAGTCCCTGCCTTTGGCAGTGCTAATCTAAGCGTAATCCGGTGTACAGACTTTCTAAGAGTGGTTAGCCCCTCGGGTATTAGCCTAGCTGATTATTATTATTATTATTATTATTATTATTATTATTATTTATGGTATTTATTTAAGTTACTGAATATTATTTTTTTTACGTTGGCTGTCATCCACAATTACCAGAATTAAAAAATAAGGATTTTAGATTCTTATAAATTCGTTTTTTTCATACATATTTCATTGTAAGAAAATGTAGCTTTACGAAATGCAGTTATACGCTTTATATACACTCTAAAAGGATTATTTAGAACGATTGAAATATATAATTTTGGCCAAGAGTATAAGAGAACTTCAAGCAATACATAAAGGAGAGAAATAATTTTAGCCAACAGTGTAACAAAACTTCAAGCAATACATAAAGGAGAGAAATAATTTTAGCCAACAGTGTAACAAAACTTCAAGCAATACATAAAGGAGACAAATAATTTTAGCCAACAGTGTAACAAAACTTCAAGCAATATATAAAGGAGACCAATAATTTTGGCCAACAGTATAAAAGGTTTCTTGTATCCTTTACGAATAACAAATCAATCCTTTGTTAGTCGGAAACACGCGGAAGCAGAAAAACAAAGAAACGGCGATGAAAAAAAAAGAGCAGCTCGATATAAAAAAGGCTATAGAAGCGCAGTAGCGGTATTTTTTAATCTAGATTACAAACGAAAAGTTTTCTCTCAGAGGGATGCGGGAATTAAAGAATGGGAGAGGTTCAAAGGGGGGGGTAAGAGGGGGGAAACCGATGCCAAAGAAAGGGATGCTGGATAGAAGAAAATAAGCTTATTTTACAGAGCTAGAAATAACTGTTATCTCCCGCTAGCTAGCTACAGACTTTCACTTAACGAACAAAAACTATTACTTTATAATCAATACGAACCCCTTGGTAGTATACTTCACCCTATATACACCGGCGTACGGCGTACTGACGCTTCTACAGGAGTTGTTATCGCGGAATAAAACTCAATTATTTTTCCACTTTCGCCAAAAAAATAATCAAGTTTAATTCACATATATGGGGTTTTTCGATAAACCAAGCTAGACAAATGACCTAATTTTATAACTTCAAAATGTAATTTGTTCGAGCTTAATATTAATCAACTAATTACGTGAAGAAATAGCGGACAACTTTTCAATTTCTACGTGTTTATATTGAAACTTACAACGAGCAAACTCGGCCGGTAGGCGGCGATACGTATGACCAGAATTTAAACTGCGCGCGAAGCCTATACGGAACGAAACTTGCGTAAAAAAATTGAAACGGCTTCTGGAAGTATGGGGTGCGTTTGTTAGAGAAAGCTAGCTTAGAGAGAGAAGCGAGTGGTCGAGGGTCCATTAGCGTTCGATTGGCGAATCCCGAGTGGTCAAACTCGTGCCGGACCTCGATTCTCCTAATGGTGTTGACTATATCGAGAAGAAGTTTATTTTCCCTCGAGCCCCCCTTCCCCCCTCCGCGAACGCTGTCTTATAGACGAAATAAAAAAGATTGAAAGAGCTTCCATTATTACAGTTTCCGAGTCCTCTCATTGTTAGCCAGCCAAGTGGCAATGTTTTTACGAGAGAAAGGACCATCTCGTGTTTCGAAGAGCGCTGTCGGCCGTTCGGGACTACTAAAAAAATATTTATTCCGACGGGTCAAGGAGACGTTTTAATTTGATAAGTGCCATAAAAAGAAACTAGATATCGTGAAAAAAATATTTTCTAAACTACGCTCTAAAAACTTGGGGAAAGTTTGCTTTTATTAAATCCGCTAGGGGTTGAAATATCGTAATATAGTTCTAAATACGACTGATGACGTCACACGGAGTTTTCTGTCGCGCGTTTAAATGTGTTTATGAGGTTTATTAACAGGCCCGACAAGGAGGTATAGGGAAGCCATTAGAAAATTCAGGGCCCGATGCAGTCTATGGGCTCAGGCAGGACCGTCCTTTGGGTTGCGCGAGAGGGGCAGGGGCCCAGGGCGCCAAAATTTTAGGGGCGCAAAATCTATGAAAATTTAAAAATTTCTACTTAAGGTTCTGGGGGCGCCTTTTTGGTTTTTGGACTAGGGACGGCTCTAGGGCCAGGTTTATATCCGAAAAAGCAGATATTTCCGGGTAGTAACGGCTCTCCCGGGGCCCTGAATAATTATTTTATCGAGGCCCGAGCCCGCTCTTGGTGGCCCCGTTTATTAAAACCAAAATTGCTAAGATGAAACCCGCTGCTAGGTGGTTTATTTTCGCTTGTTCCGTAATTTCGGAGTAGGGTAAGAAGAGTAACGCTATGACGTCATTTTACTCCGATTCCGCGATGGCGAATAGTTCGAGACGGAGTAAAAACGTTTTTCCAAAATGGCTGCCTGTGGCCTTTTTAGTAGATAAATTCTGGCTAGCAGACGACAAAATCCGATTTTCTCCTTTACATCCCTCATTTTCAGAAGGAGTAAAAAGAGTAGCCCTAATACTCCGGAACAAGCTAATAGTTTGTGGGGCGGAGTAAATCTCATCCTCGGAACAGGCGAATAAAACGTTTTAGGTTAAAAAGAGTACACTTTTAGCCCGAGAACGGGCGAAAATAAACCACCTGCTCTTATAGAGTAGTAGCACTCCGTAGCTTTGGCCATGGCCGCCATTGTGGGTGCGAATTTTGATGAATAGGAAAAGGCATGGGTGAGGTCTTGTGACGTAGCACTGCCATTACTCTATCGCAGAGTTCCGAGCTAACCCAGTCCAGTATGACCAAGACTTGTTCCCGGGTTTAAAAGAGTAAAGTTACGTCGAGATTTAAAAAGATTATTTTTGGAGAATGCAACGGCTAAGCCGGAAAGGAAGTTGAGTGGGGTTGGAAGAGTCGACGGAGTTTTAAGACGGGAATTTCGTGTCCGATAAAAACACGGCCGGATTATGAAGGCTCCTTCAACAGACCTCAAAGTAAAATACCTATCGTATTTATTACGGAAATTATGACTAGCAATCTCTTAACGGGAATTTATAGAAGTCGGGGATAAAATGCGGCGCACGAGGACGTGAAAAATTCAACGAAACATTGAAGTTCCGTTCGCTATTTGGTCGGTGGGTCGTCGGACTCTTTATTGGGAACCGAGGTGAGAGTAAAGTCAGCGTCGTCGACTTCGGGCGCGAAATATCAAGCGGGTTCGGGTTCAAATCGGAAGACGGGGCGGAAGAGAAACTGCGGAGTCGCCATAATGGCGGCCATTGCTAATTCCTGTCAGGATATCGTCAGCGGGCTGCTGCAGTTAGACATTTTTCCGCCACGCACACTCTCCAATACATCCATCGCTTTTTTTTGGACGCCACCCTGCCCCCCCCCCCCGCTTCGTTCTCCGTACGAAGGATGAAGAGGGGGGGGGGATGGAATTCACCTTCTTCATCGGGGATGGCCCCCTCCCCTCCACCCCCGCCACCCATTCCTCTTAACAAACGTCCGCGTCTGTGTATTATCGATCGATGCCCGCTTCCCGTATAGCTTCTAAAAGCAGCCATGTCCAGCCAATGGTCTGTGGCCGTTTAATTAAAGCTCGCGCTGTCCAGTGGCCGGCGGCGGACGGAGAGGTGTTGACCCCTCCTTTTTCGGCAGTCCAGGGAGAGAGAGAGGCTCCTTCTCCCCTCCCCCGCGGAGGACTTCCCCGCACCGCGCTCTCTCGGCTACGTCCATTTTCGAGAGGGTGCCCCGGAGGAGTCCCTGAAAAGGCGTCAGTTCACGAATTGAACCACCAAAACGCCGTATTTTTATTATTCCTCCTACTAGTTACGCGTATTTATTCGGCGAAATATTCTCGCGAAACTATAGAAATCGGTTACGAGGTTGTCACAATCAAATTCCCTAACATTTTTAAGACCAAAATCGGAAAATTTATTTATTCTATCAGAAGTTAATAAATTTCCTTCAACTTAGATTTTATTATAAATACAACGCGTTATGTTTTACTAGAAACTCTTTTATCGCCAGGTTGAAATTACACGTGTTGGCTCGCGTGGCATGAAGGGCTTTCCACCACCCTCCTACGCGTTGTAACCCGGCCACCTGATTAAAGGCATTAAAAGTCGCTAGATGACTCGGGTCTACGGTGGTGCCTTGGGTATTAGCCTAGCTGATTATTATTTATTTAAATGTTTAAGGAACGGAATGTAACACGGAGCTATATACTAAAATTACGTTCATAAATTTTTCAAGATAAATTTAAATACCTTGACTTTTTTAAAGCCATTTTCGAATAGTTCTTTTTATAAAATAACCTGGCCATCTTGTTGAAATGTTGCCTCCCCGCATCAGCTGTGGATCCGTTTTATCTCCCACTAAAGAGTTTATGAACTCATTCCTAGGCATTGGTTGAACTATTCCAGGGCAACATTTCAACAAGTTGGACAAGCGTAAAGACATTTTATAAAATCAACTATTCCCTGACCCGTGGTAACCCTGTTGTTATTAACGTAAAATAAATATAATTTTTTTAAACCCAAAATGAGTGAAAAAAGAAAATTATGTTTTGGAAATATTTTCCCTCCCAGAATTTAAGATTTTCAAAAACTTTATAAAATATTGGTTGGGTTTCTTGATAAATTAATAAATAATTTGTAATAGCCGACCTATTTTTTTTTTGGTTATTTAATTTCGGGACGCGAAGATTGGAAGGAGAGGAAACAGACTTTGAAAATCGAAACGGCAATAAACGTTGAAAACTAGCGACTACTTGCGATTCTAGTCAGGCGGTATTAGGGCGATAAATTTTCGAATTTAAAGGGATCAACGAAATTTCGCACGTTTCCCGGAGACTTTTGGCCAGGGAAAACACAGTAGGCCTACCGGGTTAGGCATGGTGAAAGGTCAGCCTTTAATTTGAGGAGCGCCTTCGTGAAAGTCAAAAAAAATACAACGAAAACCCGATAAAAACCCCTCAAATTGGGTAAGGGCTCTCTCTTGATACGAAAGTTTTTTGTCCGTGGTGGTCGCGTACTGCGTGTACAAATTCGGTTATGAGCATATTTCTCTGGGCTTCGCCGAGGAAGGGGATAGTTCAAATTTCCGGGCTTTAAAAGACGGAGAATATTGGAGCTGCTAGGAGAAGGCCTTTCGAAGGGGCACCCGGGGGGGGGGGGGCGCAACCTTCTCCGGCACCTCTTCGCTTTTCCCGTCTGAAGAAAAAATCTTATTACTTCCAACTATAAGCGTTACCACAGTCAATCTCCTTTATGGTCATAGGGACGACACGAGATTCTGAAGTTCTCGACGACCAAAACTACAGTTTTAAACCACCGCGTAGTTTAGGTAATAGAGGGCGGATGGGTAAACTCTGTTTCTTTCTGGTCCTAACCTTGATGGAAGGAAGCGACGTAACGCCCCGGCGACAATGTGACGTGGTCGAGAAACCGATAGAATTATCCGCGACAAAAATGGGAGCGCGTCGAAAACTAGACGAAATCCATCGAAGGCACCCCAGCCTAATTTCCGATCGGAAACTTGACCATTATCAAAATTCTAGGTCTATAATTGTAAGTCGCCTTCGACAATGGCCGCCACCTTATTACTATTTAGTTTAAGGACCCAGCGAGGCACGCCATATACGAGACTTATAGTGAATAACTATAATTTAATTTAGCGGAATTTTCTGTATAAAAGCTATAGTAGACGAAATGGGAATCTAGTGACTTCATATTACTTTCAAAGTGACTACGGGAAAGTCACAAATCTAATTATAGGACTTAATAGGAAATTTATAGGACATCATAGAAAATTTATAGGACTTAATAGGAAATTTATAGGACTTAATAGGAAATTTATAGGATTTAATAGGAAATTTATAGGACATAATAGGAAATTTATAGGACTTAATAGGAAATTTATAGGACATAATAGGAAATTTATATGACATAATAGGAAAATTATAGGACTTAATAGGAAATTTATAGGACATAATAGGAAATTTATAGGACATAATAGGAAATTTATAGGACTTAATAGGAAATGTATAGGACTTAATAGGAAATTTATAGGACTTAATAGGAAATTTATAGGACTTAATAGGAAATGTATAGGACTTAATAGGAAATGTATAGGACATAATAGGAAATGTATAGAACATAATAGGAAATTTATAGGACATAATAGGAAATTTATAGGACTTAATAGGAAATTTATAGGACTTAATAGGGAATTTATAGGACTTAATATGAAATGTATAGGACTTAATAGGAAATTTATAGGACTTAATAGGAATAATATTTTAGGAAATAAAGTTAAATGTAGGAGAATATTTGATGAAATTATAGGAAAATAAGCTTTCGATTATTCCAAAAGCTAAATTTCACGTTTTTAATGGAAACCATTGGGCAGTGTTTTTAAAAAGTGCTACACATTTTATGGTCGTAGTTCATTCTACTCGAAAAAAGGGAAAAAACTACACTGACAGGTTTCTAAAGCTACGGTCGCGCTAGACCTTAAACCCCAGTTTAAATCGGTTTTAATGCCAATTTTAACCAATCAAATTGAGAGAAACTAGACAATAAAAGTGGTTTCAAGCTATAGAATGAACGTAGCTTTCGACGCACCATGGTTTTCATAAAGCGTTTTAAATTTTTTAAACTATTTAAACTATCGATTAAACTTTAAAGAACAGCGAAATAAGCAAAAATGATAAATTAAAAATTTTCGCTACTTACGGTATTTCCAGAAATTAGTCCAATTAGGCCTTGTCTATAATTACACTGAAAAGATGGGAAAATGATGCGTTAGTGGGGTTTTGAACTAATTGAGGACAGGGATGTTTCGGCTTCCCTAAAAAGTACCAATGCTTTTTTACCATACCACTATCTGCGTTGCAATATTTACGCAAGTGCGAAGGTGTTTATTTTAGCACATTATTTGGTTCAAGGTGGAATGTTCTGCACTAGAAATACACTGGTAAGATATACTCCAGAAATACACTGGTAAGATATACTCCAGAAATACACTGGTAAGATATACTCCAGAAATACACTGGTAAGATATACTCCAGAAATACACTGGTAAGATATACTCCAGAAATACACTGGTAAGATATACTCCAGAAATACACTGGTAAGATATACTCCAGAAATACACTGGTAAGATATACTCCAGAAATACACTGGTAAGATATACTCCAGAAATACACTGGTAAGATATACTCCAGAAATACACTGGTTAGATATACTCCAGAAATACACTGGTAAGATATACTCCAGAAATACACTGGTAAGATATACTCCAGAAATACACTGGTAAGATATACTCCAGAAATAAACTAGTAAAATATACTCCGGAAATACACCAGTAAAATATACTCCAGAAATGCACTAGAAAATATATTACATCGTAAGTACATTATAAAATATAATACACCATAAGTACAGTAGAATAATGAACTGCACCAGAAACACACTATAAAATGCAGTGGCGTCACCAGGATTTCCTAACTGGTGGCGCTTAAGCCATTAGCACTGGTCAGGGGCGTCCTATAGTGAGTGATATGGGGAAGGGGGGGAGCTCCCAAAAAGGTTTTTAAAGTTGAAATATTGAGGCCGACTATGAAAAATTAAATTTTTGATGCCCATTTTTAAGTTCAAAGAAACTTTTCGACAAGTGAATTGGAAAAATTGGGAATTTTAGGTGGCGCTTCTCGGAAATTTTAGGTGGCGCTTCAGAAATTTGACAGGTGGCTCAAGTGCCGCCTAAAACACCCTAGCGACGCCACTGATAAAATGTACCACACCAGAAATATACCGGTAAAATGCACTGCATCAGAAATATACCGGTAAAATACATTACACCAGAAATACACTAGAAAATATAGAACTACAGAAATACACTAGAAAAATGTAATCCACGGGAAATACACTAGAAAAATGTACTCCCCAGGAAATACACTAGAAAATGGGGACTACACTTTCCGATACATTGAATAGTTTGAGTGTAGTCAATAGTTTTCACAAAATAAAAATTATCCAACTTACCAATATATATAATCTGGTATATATGTATAGTTCGAAGGGTCAAAATGATGTATACCCCACAGAAGACAATCTGAAAATATTGAAAAATTCTCCATCGTTTTGATTGAGCAAAATGAAATAGTAATATCAATATTAATGTTCCTTACGAAAATGGTTGATAAATTTTTGATTCCCAAATTATATCCATAATTGGGCAGACTTTGATCGAAAAATACAATCAAAAATGTGTTCGATTTATTAACTTGAACTTATATTTCATCCAATTACATTGCATACAGTTAAAGGCCGACTACATAAATATTCGGTTTACTCTGTCTTTCACTGGAAGTAGGCTGACTGCATGGCACACGTGTATTGCAGTCAGCCGACTTCCAGTGAAAGACAGAATAAACCGAAGATTTATGTAGTCGGCCTTTAAGCTTTATTACGATTTGATCAAAATCATTCGATCCAAACAGAATGAATTCAACTTGAATGTGTCTTGACTCCAGTCGCATCCCAATTTGGACATTACATCATGATCAGCTAGGCTAATACCCACGACACCACCGTAGGCCCAAGTCATCTAGCGGATTTTAATGCCATTAATTCAACTGGCCGGGTTACCGTTAACCAGTCTAAAGGTTTTTATGGAAAGGGGAAACCAAAGAGCTCGGGTGGAAAACCCTTTCGTATGAGGTCAATTAAAATATTTAACAGTCATAGAGGCCCTTTAGCTATTGTCTAAGATGAAAGATCTTCCGTTTAAGTAGTCTTTGAATCAGCAAAGGTTCCAATATTGAGCGCTCCGTCCTGTTTATTTTATCATTTTCACGCTATTTAGTGTTTTGTTGCGGTGGTAATTCGTGCGTTGTAGATTACATTTCTAATTAAGGAAACTGACGTATCCACGTAGAACAATCAAGAACGGACTCGCGCGGCAACATCGAACAGACGGTAAGCGTTCTCCAATCATCTTGGACTAGTTCGACCCCTCTCGCGTCTCCGCTATACGTAAAAAATATCAACGGAGGCTATCGGTATCCAAGGGCGCGCGCGACCAACAGACGCGAAATTTTTTCTACCAGCCATTTAACAGCGCGAGACCGGATTAGCGCCCCCCTCTGCAATCCCCCCTTTTCAACTAAAAAAGTCTCCTCACCGGAAAAAGGACTTTAAAGAGGAGATAAAAAAATGCTTAAAAAAATCGCGAGGTGGCGCGCGCGCCGTTTTAAAAAAAAATTAGATTTTTTTTCTTTTGACAGTACGTATACGTGAAAGAAACGGTCTAAACGGAAGTAGGTGACCCATCCGGCTTTCCGCCAAAAAAATGGTCGACATAAAAAAAGGTCCCGAAGTCCCAGGGGACAATGGATCGGAGCCCAACTATCAATAATAATCTAAAAATAGACGCAACCTTTTACTACCCGCATTTCGGAACGATTTTACATAAGAGTTACCATCTGCGGCAACCCGATACCACGCTCGAAGGTGCCCGAGACGGTCCAGTCTGTTTCTACAGAAAGACTCGGGGGTTTGTCGCGGAATCTTCAACAATGTTAGAAAGGAGCCTACGGATTGGAGATTCGTCCTTGACTATCAAAGTGTGGACAGCCGTAGTTCTACCTCGCGCGATATTTACTCTATGTTTTAAGTTTACGTTGCGTCACTTAACACCAGAAGTACATAAAAAAGGTTCCGCGAGGGAAGTATCCGGCTGCTAGGTTACGAAAATGAAACACGTAGCTTCGCGGGTTCGAAGAACTTTTCAATGAACGCGAAATTTCCCGCCAAATCGCGGATGTACAAATACTTCAATCGTAACATATATTATTAGAGTTGTTAATTTTACGGAAAAATTAAATGCGGAAAAACTTCCGGAAAATTTTTCCAATTGCAGAAAATCGGAAGAATAAAAAATGAAAACATGTATTACTTTTTAAGGGTTTTAATTCTAAACTAGTCTAGAGGTTTAGCTTGTGCAAGAAAACGAGAACCACCGTTGGTCTAAAGATAACATTGAACAACGTCGAAGAGGTAAAAAAGACCAACAACGTATAATCTTAGTCGATAATTCAAAATAACGGTATAAAACGCCGCCGATCAGTTTAGTAAAATATTTTCGGCGGCGTAATCGTCGGCCATTTTCGGTATGGAGATACAGGCCGGAAGGCAGGCAAGGCTGCCAGATTTCGATAGACCGAAAACGGCCAACTCTCTCAAATGTTTTCGTTTTAAAAACGAAAATTTTGCTATGGGGAAACTAAAATATATTTATTTAATAAATTGAAATTCTGAGTTTAGTTTTACTTATGGATTCGAAAAAAGACGCGAAAATCCCGCAAATTGAAATTGGCGAATAATACTAGGCGTCGCTAGGGTGTTTTAGGCGGCGCTTGAGCCACCTGAAAAATTTCTAAAGCTCCACCAAAAAATTCCGAAAAGCGCCTCCTAAAATTCAGAATTTTTCCAATTCACTTGGTGAAAAGTTTCTTCAAACTTAAAAATGGGCATCAAAATTTCATTTTTCCTAGTCGGTCTCAAACCTATTTGGGAGCCCCCCCTCCCCCATATCACTCAATGACCAGTGCTTATGGCTTAAGCGCCACCAGTTTTGAAATCCTGGTGACGCCACTGGCCGCTAATCATGGAATTAAAATCTTTTTTTTTCGTAAAAATCCGGAAAGGATTCTGGAAAATTTTCCGAGCGGAATATCAAAATGTATATATATATAAAAAAAAACCCAACTTTTTGATTCAGTATAAACGAAGACTTCTTACGGCGATTTTAATAAAGACTTTACCTTCTTACGTACTTTGAAATGAATAATCGGATAAGGCTGATGAATATTTTGGGCGATCGGAGACGCGGAGAGAGAGGGGCGTTGAGCGGTTCATTTTGGCGGCATTTTTTGGGGGTCTCGCTAAGATTCTTGATAGAATTCAGGCCGAAGAAAGGAAGATGAAACAAGAGGGCCCCTTTAAGGCAACGCATCCAGACGCTAGAGTGGACGATATCAGGCGCCTCTATATAAAAATAACCCGGTTCCAAAAGAGGCCAGCATCCCACGAAAACCCGATTCACCTCGCGCTTCGAGAACAAGACGACAATAGGATATTATATAAAATTTGCTAGCTCACGTGATTATGTAAGATTTAATAAAAGGTTTCTTTTCGCCTGTTCTCGGACTAAAAGTGTACTCTTTTATTCTAAAACGCGGGAATCCATACCTCTACTTGGAATGCTTATCGCGACAGATTTTCATCTCGATGTGGCTGACGGTTTTTTTTGACGTCACTATGTTAACTTAACAAACAACTGCGTGAGAGGGGAGCGCGCGCAGAGGGGAGTTTTTCTCTCGTAGGCGGGGCCAAAGCCGTCAGAGTGATCTTACAATACGCGATACGCCAGGATAAGCATTCCAAGTACAGGTATGGATTCCCGTAAAACGTTTTATTCGCCTGTTCCGGGGATTTAGGCCTTTCTATAAATTAACGTGGCCTTCTTGTTTACTGTTTTTTTTCTCACTTCTACAGTGCTTCCCCAGATCTCCCACTAAAAAGAGCGAATGGTTTCATCCATAGATTTGACTGCGCAATTTCGAGAACAAGTTGAGCAGTCGTAGCGAATTTATGGAAAGGCCTAATACTCCGGCCCATAAACTATTCGCTCGTTCCGGGGATGAGAATTACTCCGCCCCAGAAACTATTAGCTTGTTCCGGACTATTAGGGGTACTCTTTTTACTCCTTCTGAAAAGGAGGTGTAAAGGGGTAAATTGGATTTGGTCATCTGCTAGCCATAATTTATCCGCTAAAAAGGCTATACAGGCAGCTATTTTGGAAAAACGTTTTTACTCCGACTCAAACTATTCGCCACCGCAGAATCGGAGTAAAATGACGTCATAGCCTTACTCTAAGAGCCCTACCAATTGTAGTATTAAAGATATTTTTAAGATTATTTCTTTTTTAAGTGACCGCGTGCAAATTTCCACTAGCCGATTGATATTAAAATATTGAAAAGTGCGTGCTAATAAAAATACCACTTTTATACATGTTTTTGTCTGTATTATATTATAAAAAGAACAATTTTTCATCCAGGAAAATCCGATTTAAGTTTACCCCTGACGAAATATTCGAGTCACGAGCTAAATACAGGGTGTTTCAAAAATGGTGGTCGTAGCGAAACGGGCTTAGAGGTAATTTTGATTATTTTTATGCCCTATTTTATAAACAAATCTGAGATTTAGTTGAACCTACAATTAAGTCTTTGTTTTTTATTTTTTTTATTATTTATTGATTTAGACTAGTATTGCTGTTTTTAGAATTCTTTTGCACTCCGAAATAAAAAATCTAACCAGTGCAATTTTCAACTTAGTAAATTAAGTGGTGTAGGTGAAATCTGTTAAAATGCCACCGTTACAAAGTGTTTGGGCTCCCAAGGTTTTTCCGGACTTTTAGACAACCTTCAATTTCAACTTAAAAGGATATAATAACGTTTTATATTAAAAATATTAACTATAGTCCTGAATGTCACGAAATACGTCAATTTGAAAATTGCTCCCGGAAAAAGGAAATTACGGGATTTCCAGAAGTTTCGCGTTGAAGTTTTAAACGTTGAGCACTAAATCTTGATTAACCAATAACTTTATCGATGATAAGTCTTGCTAATTTTCAGACTTATTGTCTGATATTACTTATGATGGTATAGATCAATTCAATATTTAAACGTGGACGTGCCAAGATATATTTAACACCGATGTTAAAAGATATTACCCTTTGATCTTATACAAATTAAAATTTCCAAAAATAAATTAATACAAATTCATCTATGTTGTAACTAAAAATATTTTAAAGCTGCTATTCCTACACATAAATGTTCTATTTAAGTCAAGAAAAGTATATGAATTGATTTATTGGTTAAATTTCAACCTTTTTGGAGAACTCTAGTTATCGCGTAAATACAAAACACAAAAAATATTTCAAGGTTGCTAGTATAGTACTCGCTATCCAAAATCACAGTGTTTTGAAAACGACTTTTAGTGGCCCAAAATTAAATGTCTATGAATTGGTAATTTTTACCACTACTCCGGAAAAAAAATAGATTCCAGTTGCGGAATATAGAGCGCAAAGTAAACTCGAAGGAACACTTCCTTGACCATTTATCCCATTTTTGAAGAGCGGGAGATACATAATAGGAATCGGTCTGAGCGGCTATCGATGGCTGTAGCCGCTGATGGGCGAATGGGGCGCGTTTCCCACGAAACGGAGAGGAAGACGCAACAATCCCCAAAAATACGTTCGTCGGAGGGACCAGCTTCGGACCGTTTACCGGACGCAAGGGCAGCGGAAAAGTACTTCTTTTTTTAAGAAAGCGACCCGATTTCTATAGCCACTATCAAAGCCGCCCTTTTTTACATCCCATCGTTTATGCCGCGGATAAAAAAGTTGTTCCCGGCGTCCCAACTCCCGCGACTCGTCAGCGAAGGCTAGAGCGCGGAGGCGGGTGCGGTCCGCGTCTTTCGAGCGCGGATGCAGAGGCCCATCCACTATCTCGCGCGAGGAGGCGACGCGAGAGGCGCGCGAGTCAATGAACTCCGGCCGATGGCCAAGACGTAATTCCGCGCGTGATATTTCTTCGCTTTCTTCCTTAATACGCTATTTTCTCGATCTTTCTCTATCAATCTCGCGACTGACACTCGGACGCCGACAGCGCCACGCCGCGGGAACACCTTTTGTTCGGACAGAGAACCGTTTTACTACCGATATTCGACATTTCAAATTTTGTACCTCCTATTATTTCCATCGCGATAATAACTCGTTTCTTTTTTACGAAATACGCGAGGCCTAAAAAATGCACGTGCGAATTTTAAAAAATAGGTCTCATATTATTAGGAAATAAGCGAGTTTTCGACGGCTTAGTTGAATTGCCCGATTTCAAAATAACGTTTTTGCGCGTGACAGTACATTTACATTGTGAAGGTATAGCAGACTTATTTACCCGCTTTTATACCCTAACATGGCGGCGTATTTTCACGCGCAAAATGAATTTTAAGATCCCCTAATAGCTCGGTTTTAGGGAACATGATTGGATGTTTTGTCGAATGTGTATGGAACAAATTAAATGACCACATTCGTACCAATCTCGTACACTCTAGGAAAAATGATTTTACAAAACTTGATATCAACTCAGTGGCGTCGCTAAGACAACCTAGACCCCCCCCCCTGGAATCTCTTTTCTGGGTTTTAGTCGGTATCTAGCATATTATTTGATAGGAATTTAGGGGCCCCTGAAGCCCTGTGGCCCTCCTGCCTTGCGGGGTCTACGGGGGCCTTATTTACGCCAATGTGATAATCGACTTGAAAATCTCGAAATCTAGGAGGAAAACAGTTCTAAAAACTAGAAAACCACACGAAAATTGGGCTCTGAAATCTCAAAATCAGATTCTGATATCTGAAATAACTTTGAAATTCAAAATGCTATACGCTAAATTTGGAAATGTCAGACCACTCTAAAGTTAATTAATATTCGTAAGTTCAATTTTCGAAATCGCTTTCTAATATTTTCTTTAAATATTCAGTTTAATTAGGGTCTTAATAATGATAGAAAATATTCAGCGATTCGAATGCAATTTCGTTCCTAATTAGAACTACCTAAAGACTTGATGATAAACCTCATTCTAAAATGTGAGCTCACGCCATGTAAGATGTATCCACGTTTATGATCGCGTAAAAAGGTATTCGATTAAATAAAAAGGTATTCGATTAAATAAAAAGGTATTCGATTAAATAAAAAGGTATTCGATTAAATAAAAAGTTATTCGATTAAATAAAAAGGTATTCGATTAAATAAAAAGGTATTCGATTAAACAAAAAGGTATTCGATTAAACAAAAAGGTATTCGATTAAATAAAAAGGTATTCGATTAAATAAAAAGGTATTCGATTAAATAAAAAGGTATTCGATTAAATAAAAAGTTATTCGATTAAATAAAAAGGTATTCGATTAAATAAAAAAATATGATCACGCCTATAAAAAGGTATTCGATTAAATAAAAAGGTATTCGATTAAATAAAAAGGTATTCGATTAAATAAAAAGGTATTCGATTAAATAAAAAGTTATTCGATTAAATAAAAAGGTATTCGATTAAATAAAAAAATATGATCACGCCTATAAAAAGGTATTCGATTAAATAAAAAGGTATTCGATTAAATAAAAAGGTATTCGATTAAATAAAAAGGTATTCGATTAAATAAAAAGTTATTCGATTAAATAAAAAGGTATTCGATTAAATAAAAAGGTATTCGATTAAATAAAAAGGTATTCGATTAAATAAAAAGGTATTCGATTAAATAAAAAGGTATTCGATTAAATAAAAAGTTATTCGATTAAATAAAAAAATATGATCACGCCTATAAAAAGGTATTCGATTAAATAAAAAGGTATTCGATTAAATAAAAAGGTATTCGATTAAATAAAAAGGTATTCGATTAAATAAAAAAATATGATCACGCCTTAGAATTTTAAATTTATCACTTTTGTAATAGCCCAAAGTTTAGTCATAAGATTGAATAAAGTGAACAAACAGCTCGCGAGAAACTTTTCCAATTCCACTAGTCATAACCGAAAAACGTACGTTTTTGTCTGGCGTAAGACCGCCGAAGATAACGTAACGAGAAAGCGACCGAAAACATCATTTCAAAGGAGAAATTCGAGGGTGATCCGAAAAACTTTCGGTCAAATCAAATATAACAAAAAAGCCCTCCTTGCCGATTTCTCTGTTTCGCGTGTCAGCTTTTTTTTGGGTGAGACTGGAGGCGACCTAAAGTGGTTCGATAGCGTATAATGGAGCGGTGTTTATACACAGGCAGACGGAACTCGGCGCGGAGATATTCTGATAGATTGAGCTCCACCGCTTCCCGGATAGTTTTTTTCCCTTCGAAAGGAAGGAGAGTCGCGTTGAGCAACAACAGACAAAGCGTCTCCTTCTCTCTTCTTGATAAACCGCGACGGCATTCGTCTTCATACGCAGATACGCGATTATCTCAGTCTCTCTGGAACTCCCTTCCGACGAACTATTAACGTAATAGTACCGGGAGAGAGAGCCCGAGATGAGGGGACTGTTTTCCTCAAATTGCCTTTTCTTACGTAAACGACTGTATAGCTGTTGCGTCCCCCGAATGCGAAATAAATGCGAGGAAATTCCCATTTGTTAAACGGTTAAGAAGAGATACGCGTTTGCAGCGTCTACCCGCGGAGGACGATTTTGGATTTGTTTTCTTAACTTAAGGAGGAAGACTACAGTGGCCATTGTCTACTTTCACGCTATTTCAAGCTGAACTCTTTTAATTTTGTATTTTAACTTATAAAATTAATATTTATTGTAGAACAGCCTCTTGTTTAGTGCTTAAAATTATTTTGACAATTTTTAATTTTAAAATAATTCAGTTACGTTTTAATTCGGACCCCCGGAGCTAAACCAGTTGGTCAAGCGCCCAAACTACCCTTTAGTTAGGACCTTATATCTCGTTAACTATTAATATTAGAATTATCAAAATTATTTTAAGCACTAGAGGAAGGTTCAGCCTAATAAGAAAAATATAATTTAATTATGTAATTGTTGAAACCGAAACGTCCAGCTTGAACGAAAAAGAGGCTTTTACTGTATTCTTCCCCCTTAACCAATAAAATAATTTATTTTGTCTATGGACGGGGTTTTTTTAAAAAAAAATAATGAACTGAATTTTTTTTTATTGTGCACCAAAACAATACCTGTTACAGCATCCGGCAGTTGATACACATGGAATACATAATATTTACAAAGTGAAATTTTTATAGAGGATAAACAATATAATAATAATAATCAGCTAGGCTAATACCCAAGGCACCACCTTAGGCCCAAGTCATCGAGCGACTTTTAATACCTTTAAACAGGTGGCCGGGTTACAACCGCGTGACGTCGTGTCACGTGAGACTGACATTAGGATATTGTTAAGGATTTTTTTTAGACATTCATTTGAGTTCAATAAAAGAATAAATAGATATAATTATCAAATAGTGATTTGGCACCATGACGTCACGCCGCACCTTTGGCTATTGACCACCATGATGGTATTCTTTTTTTCAATTGGAAAAAGCATGGGTGACGTATTATATACGTCATGCTGCCAAGTTCCTATTACCAATATACTCAAATAAAATAATTATTATAATTTCGTAAAGATAAACTTTAATTTAATGAATTCAATTAAAGAATAAGTAGATATAATTATCAAATTATAAATATCTACTCATATATAACAATAATAATGAAATTATTAATGGCATTAAAAGTCGCTAGATGACTTGGGCCTAAGGTGGTGCCTTGGGTATTAGTCTAGCTGATAATTATTATGTATAACCAACATGGTAGTTGAGGACAACACAAACAATTATAAAAATAATGAAAATTTTTAAATAATATGAAATCCAAAAAAAACTTGCAAAAATTAAATTAAACTAAAAAATTTTAAGAAGTCAACTAGAGAGGAATTATTCGAAGACCAAATCATGAAAATAAAGTAATTATGGTAATTTAAAATAGAAGAATTACACATGGGACATTTAAAAAAAATTAAAAACCTTTATTAAAATTGTTACTATGATTTTAAAACAACCTTAATAAAGGTTTTTTTTTTAAATGCCGCCATGTGTAATTCTTCCATTTTAAATTACCATAATTATAATTTTAACCATGGATATTAAAAAAAATTTGAATATATGAAAATAAATTATTAAAGAGAGAGAGAGAGAGAGAGAGAGAGAGAGAGAGAGAGAGAGAGAGAGAGAGAGAGAGAGAGAGAGAGAGAGAGAGAGAGAGAGAGAGAGAGAGAGAGAGAGAGAGAGTGTGTGCCCGCGCTAGAAAACGTGTACGGGAAACGTGTAGGAGTGTAGACTGTACTAAACTCATCGCGTTTTTTAATATAAGGATGGCCGATGTTTACGCTTATCCGCATTTTCCGATAGCTTCGAAAGATAAAACGTGTTTTAAAGCTTTATTATATCCTAAGTAGAATATTTAAGGTAATAAAAGGCCGAGTATTGTCGAATTCGTTGGTCTTTATTGGTTCGCGGCGACCAACTGGCGCTTTAGAAGGACGAAACGAAAGAAAGAAGATGGAGTTCTTCCGAAGAAGGACTTTTTCTTTGTCCAGCATTTTATAATTCTTGGCGCGGCGAGAGTTAAAAACTCGCCTTATTGATTGATTTTGGTTGGATGGCACCGAGAAGGAAGCCACCCGGTCGCTTCTAGCGGCACCACCGCCGGAGCCCCCCACACGGCGCGTGTAACAGTACGGTAGGAAACGTATAGATCCTCGATATAGAGAACACCCGCTCTTTTAAGAAAAAGCGCGAGAATCCCACGGTCGCCTTTCCAGCCGAGATCAGGTTTATATTGGTAGCGAAGAGAGAAGAGGACGTCAATTAGCCGCCACTGCTCACTAAGGCGCGGGAAGGGGTGCAGTCGACGTCGCTAAACTGTCGGCTGATTCTCGACGTCACCCAACAGTTTTGGCTGTGGAAGAGAGAGAAAAAAGTGGGGATTTTGGAATTGGAAGAGAAGGGGGAAATTTTCCAATGAGCGAACTTCAACGAACACCGATACAGCCGAGTAGAGGATCAAAGCCACCCCCACGTCGACTTCACCCCCGTCCCCCCGTTCGAGCCGTACCGCCAACTGACCGCGACCCGCCGGAGACGTAAGATGAGGGTGGGAGGGTGAGTGTGATGAAATAAATTCTCCAAGAAGACTCGGCGCTGCAACCAGCCCAGGCTTAAGGACCCCCCCCCCCCCAGGACGCCCGCATCCGTCCCTCCTTTGGCAGCCCGAGCGAACTAATCCCTCCGCCTTCTATTTTTTGCACTCTCCATCCTCATCCCGGCAACTGCTCTCGGGCTTCTTTCTCGGCACGCCGCGGTAGGATCCATAGCGGCAGCCTGCTTACGGAAGAAATGAGAAGAAAGAGAACAGTGTACCGCGCAGAGAGAGAGCGGCCCTATTACGATGTTTTCATCTCGAGTTTCGATTTTTTTTTCCTCCATCTCGCCCCCCCCCCCCCGCCCTCCCTTAACTCCGCTTCTAGCGCCGCGAAATTCGTAAAAACCAATCAAAACAGGGTCAGACGAACTCCCGAGTCTTTCGTGTCGACCGTGGATCCGCAATATACGAGCCAGAAATCATTTTTTCTTCTTTAGTTTCCAACGATAGCGATAATAATGATTTTCCTTCTTTTAAAGATTTATAGAAGGCGGATTGCCAGCCGATTCCTATAGATACTTCACCCGACGGGGGGGGGGGTGGGGGAGGGATGAAAGGGGCTTGATTTATAGATTGATGTTGCCTTCTCTAATGATTCAACTGCGAGTTTTCAACTATACAATTTTGATTGTTTCCGCTATTCTCGCCAACGACCCACGGGAAATACATTTTTCTTCTCCCATAGAGAGCGTAAAAATATCAATGATAGAATAAAATGTAATTTGATAAGGCGGCATCCCAAATTGTACGGGTATCTTACAAGAATTGAATTATTAAAATATGTCAATTTATTATTTCATCATTTGGGGAAAAACGAAAAACCAAGGAAGGGAAAGAGAATGTCGACTTCTCCCTGAACATCGGAGTGCGGCGGGTGGAACACTTCTACAGGGGTTTGATCTATTTTTGGCCTACTTGTACTTTTTACTCTTAAATAATTAACTTTTACGTTATAAAAAACTTTAAAATTAATCTCCAAAGTTATTAAGAAAGAAAAAACCAAGATCTATATATGTACGGTAATTCGAAATATTCGAGGTTTAGTCTTTCGACAATTCCAAGAATTTGTCAAAGCGTCGTAGCCCGCCTATTGACACACTGGGGCGGCGGCCTATATCGTCGGGTCTGGGGACCGCCCACCCACGTTCCTTCGCTCTTTTTTTCTCTTCTTAAGCCTCGGCGAGTCTGAAGCAGCCGACATTTCTAGGCTGTGGAACGCTTCACTTAATCACTTCGGCACAGGTCCCCTAAAAAAATCGATGCATTTCCTCCCCCTTAAACAAAAACCTTTCTACTCCCCCCTCCTCCCACTCCACCCATCTTCATTCCCGTCACCGGATGAAACCCCGTTCAACGTTACCTGACAATTCATACTAAACTCAGCTCGCTCTTAAATACCCTTACACGCTTCCTACCAGGTGATTTCACCGCGTAAAATGTACTTCGAACCGAGTTACTTCGTACTACGGCTAATACGCGACGTAATGATAAGTCTTTAACGCGAATATAGCTTTCGACGGTAGTATCAGGTAACCGAACCGTCTAACAATCCCGCGCTCCCCCCAGATAGAAATTGATCAGAAAGTTCTACTTCCTCCCATACCAGCATTTTTTTTTAAAAGCGAGAAAAAAGCCGCCCTTTTTGCGGGGCTGGTGTCATCCCCTTCATTTCCACGTGACGTCACGGGCTTAGTCCCCCCCCGCGTCTGTTGTATACGCGGCGAGGAAGTTCCTTTTCGAATGTTTTACATTTTCCGGCTCATTACGTTTTGATGATTATTGCTCGGATCATTTTCGCCCAAGAAAAACCTAAGCGCTATTTAATGGAGTATGTTGTTTATATAATTAAAAGCTTAGCTCCATTTCCAGTAGATGGCGCTGCGCCGTTAAACATCTCGCCGACGTTTTAATCGATGACTGGAACGGGAACCCTACAAAGTCCTTTTTTTTACAACAAACTTGTTCAAAACGAACTTAATCGCTCTTCAAAGGACAAAGATACTTGACAAACACAAATTAGCCAAGAAAAATGCTTCACTTCTCTTACTTAAAGGTGTTATTTCTTTTAATTATTGAAGTAAGGATTATTTCGCTATCTTACTTCCAAATTCAAGTAAATCGACTAAGGGGTATTTGCCTCTTTTTCTCCTTTTCATTTCAATCTTTTAATCAATTCATATACTTAGAAAATTTTTATTGATATAAGTATATTGTAGGAAATTGATATAAGTATCTTGTAGGAAATTGATATAAGTATCTTGTAGGAAATTGATATAAGTATCTTGTAGGAAATTGATATAAGTATCTTGTAGGAAATTGATATAAGTATATTGTAGGAAATTGATATAAGTATATTGTAGGAAATTGATATAAGTATATTGTAGGAAATTGATATAAGTATATTGTAGGAAATTGATATAAGTATATTGTAGGAAATTGATATAAGTATATTGTAGGAAATTGATATAAGTATATTGTAGGAAATTGATATAAGTATATTGTAGGAAATTGATATAAGTATATTGTAGGAAATTGATATAAGTATATTGTAGGAAATTGATATAAGTATATTGTAGGAAATTGATATAAGTATATTGTAGGAAATTGATATAAGTATATTGTAGGAAATTGATATAAGTATATTGTAGGAAATTGATATAAGTATATTGTAGGAAATTGATATAAGTATATTGTAGGAAATTGATATAAGTATATTGTAGGAAATTGATACGAGTATATATTATACTTAGATCAATTTACATCAAATGAATTTTTGAGTTACCTGGTTTTGGAATTAAAGACAGCGATTTAATAATTAAAAGACAAAAAATTATATGAACTAAATATGATATAATATCGACAATAAATGGGATTATATGAACTAAATATGATATAATATCGACAATAAATGGGATTATATGAACTAAATATGATATAATATCGACAATAAATGGGATTATATGAACTAAATATGATATAATATCGACAATAAATGGGATTATATGAACTAAATATGATATAATATCGACAATAAATGGGATTATATGAACTATATATGATATAATATCGACAATAAATGGGATTATATGAACTAAATATGATATAATATCGACAATAACTGGGATTATATGAACTAAATATGATATAATATCGACAATAAATGGGATTATATAAACTAAATATGATATAATATCGACAATAAATGGGATTATATGAACCAAATATTATACAATATCGACAATAAATGGGATTACATGAACCAAATATTATATAATATCGACAATAAATGGGATTATATTAACCAAATTTTATATAATATCGACCATAAATGGTATTATATGAACAAAATTTTATATAATATCGAGCATAAATGGTATTATATGAACAAAATTTTATATAATATCGACCATAAATGGGATTATTATGAACTAAATATGATAAAATATCGACAAAAAATGGGATTAAATGAACTAAATATGATATAATATCGACAAAAAAAATGGGATAATATGAACTAAATATGATAAAATATCGACAAAAAATGGGATTATATGAACTAAATATGATATAATATTGAAAGCAAATATAGGATAAAGTCTTGTACTAGCATATTCACTGTGGTGGTCATGTTGTTCGTTTATATAGTTTCGGGAAGAACTATGAGTTCTGTTTCGATAATTCCCAATTATCCAATTATTGCATCTCGATTATTTTTAATGAAAAATAAATACTTTAGCAATAGAGATAAATACCGTAGAATGTAATTATTTAAACACAAGTTTTATTGTCTTATCAAAGCGTTAAAAAGACATCAGTCTTTACGTGGTTTCCTGTTCCTATTAGAAGACAATGGGGCTAATGTCCCCAAAACAAGTGAGACGCTGATTGTTCTTGATGAGTGATGAGCGAAATATATATAAATTAGCGACCCGGGGCTGGAAGTGGGGGGTCTGGAAGTCGAAATAGGGGGAGGGAGAGAGTGATGTAATTCCGGGTGATTTCAAATAAAAAAGCATCAGGAAATGTCGGATCGTTTGTCAGTGTCCGAAAAATTCTGATTTTTCTTCGGCGGCGGACAAAATGTAGAGAGAATCGACTGTTCACCAGACCTTACGGACCAGAGTCCGGGGTAGCGCAGACCGTACTCCCTCTATGGACCTTTGACCGAAGTAGTCGGTGACGGTAAAGGCGAGTAGAGCCGCTGCGGGATGAAAGCGGCGGTAGAGACGGTGCTGTCCTCTATGGGCGAACTCCGGAACTAGGAACCTAATGAAACGGAACTAAATCGAAGTGGTGGAAGCGGGAGAGGAGGTTGGCGTGGTTGCGATAACGCGTAGAGCGCCACGAGGCGCCGGATTTAAAGCCAGTCAAAGAAAAACGGAGAGAAAGACTTGTCTGAGCTAAAGAGCGATCACTTCAGAGAAAAATGAATTCTCGAAGGCATCACCGCAAGAGGAAGGTGGTTTTCCAAGATTACTTACCATCCCCCCCCAAAAGGACCCACCCCTCATTATTAGTCACTTGTATGACGTATGACCCTCCCTCGAGTGGTCAAACTTTAATTTTCTATAGCTTTTTAAAAACTTCTATTTATATTATAGGTTATATTTATTATAGGATATATTTATAATCGGTTATATTTATTATAGGTTATATTTATTATAGGATATATTTATAATCGGTTATATTTATTATAGGTTATATTTATTATAGGTTATATTTATTATAGGTTATATTTATTATAGGTTATATTTATTATATGTTATATTTATTATAGGTTATATTTATTATAGGTTATATTAATTTTAGGATATATTTATTATGGGATATATTTATTATAGGTTATATTTATTATAGGTTATATTAATTTTTGGATATATTTATTATAGGATATATTTATTATAAGATATATTTAATATAGGATATATTTATAATAGGTTATATTTATTAAAGGTTATATTTATTAAAGGTTATATTTATTATAGGTTATATATTCTTATCTAGGGAAGAATAACGAAAGAAGTAGACTCGAAATAGGCCAGACGGCTGTATGGCAGGGGCGCATCCCTCCAGGGGCTATGAAAGAAGAAAGCTAAAAAAAGCAAGATGGCGGGGGTGATGTTATTCGACCTATACTGATCAAAAACGTTTACGCCTCGTATATATCTTTCGCTTGACCTCCTGACTGACTACTACGTCCAACCTTTCGGACCCACGCAAAAAAAAGGAGCCAAAGAAAAAAGAGGTTTGGGCAAAATGGGCCGGTCAATTTGTCCAAATTGTCGGCTGTCGAGTAACCGGTGACCGATCATCCGAGTCACATAGGAAATCTCCCCTTCCGATAAAGACCGCTGCCCCCCCCCCCCCCCCCCCTCCGCCTTAGAACGAAAATATAAATTTTAACTTCATAAAATAATATTTATTAATTTATAAATTGGGTGTCAAATTCAGTAAAACCCAATGTAAATTTTTTAATGATAGTCTTTTTCGCCAATGACAACGTAAACCATTACGTGCCGACGGACTGACCACAGACTCTCCGGAAACTGCTCCTAGTATTTGGAGGAAGCCCGGAAAATCGCCGACGGACCAGCCAAGGCCTATTGAAAATTGAAATGCTTTCAAAAGTGTAAATAACGCTTACTTTTGGAAAATAATGATAAATTATTGAATCGGATGATAAAAATAAATATTTTAAACACTTGCTTCATTTCAGAAGTTAGTTTTTTTTTCAAATTTCAAACCTAAACGCGTGTACGCTGGTATTTCTCGCCATCAAACTAACCAACTATTTTGCCAACGGAAACAGCAATCACTCCGCGACAGACAGTCACAGACTATCATTAACCGAATTCGTTCCGGGTCATACTTATGTATAAGGTGTTTATAAAAAAAAAACAGCGCCAAAGCGGTATAAAACGGTATTAGCTCGAGACAGGAAAATCTGTACGGCACTAAATTCGTGTAAGATTTACGGAGGGTGTTGCGGGGGGGGGGGGGATGGAACGGAAACATTATTCAAGGCAACGAAAAGCGGAATCTTTCCAAAGCTTCGCCCAAAGCGACTAAAAACATTTGAAAGTCAGATGCGGCGACTGAGGATTCCGGAATATCATCCCGCTCTGGGAAGCTCGAGAGCACGAAGGATGGCCGTCCGATCTTAAGAACGTATCCTCGTGTCGCGACTCCGGAACGACAACGCTACGCCGAAACATCCTGGAACCGGATACGGCGTGGAGTTGCGGCGCGAGTATCACTTAAGACGTGGCATTTAGAAAAGTCGCCTTGTTAGGCGAGAGAGCCCATCGTGGAAGAGGAGAGAGAAACGTTGGCAAAAAGAGACGCTCGGTTTATATTTCGCTGTCAGTCGAGAGCAATTGATTTATTGGCGTCGATTTAAGCGAGGCTCCCCCAAACAGAGTCCCTTCCACCTTAAAAAGAGACGCTCTTCTTGAAAAGGAGATGGTAATCTATATTTGGTAGGACTGCGGCGTTGTATTAGCGCTTGTCCGAAGCAGATAGCCCGTGGTCAAAACAAGACCACGTGCTTCTTGCAAAGGCACTTTGTATTATATAGATCACCAGAAGAGAGAGAGAGATTGAATGAATACAAGTTTTCCCGATGATACTGACCGACTAGAGCGACCTTGTATAGAGAAAACAAGGCGACCACGGAGTATAACTTAAGTTTCACGCGGAGGGATTTCTAAATTAATGCAAAAATAACAAGCGTAAAACTCTGGTAACTACGAGATTCTTGTCTCTGATAATGGTCTGCTAAAGTTCATCGAAACGCGTTAGACCCCTAAAAATGCGATAAAAATGTTCTATATGCAAATTTAAAATAAATTTAAAGTAATTTTATTCTTTATTAATTAACGACCAATATAATTTTTCGAATTTTAATCTTGGCTTCTAGCTGTCGAGATATTCTGTAATTACCCCAAAAAATACGATCCTCCGTCCTAGACAACGAGAAGTGTACTTACTCTGTCTACATATACTCTGGACCGAAGGTCGGATGACATCCTTGATTATTAGGAAAATATACAATGTTTAAACTCAAACACGTAGCTTTAGTTGAAGAACGTTTATTTCGTGATAATTATTACGACAACCTATTACATCGTTTTGTTTGTGCTCATTGTAAATAGATAATAAATAGCGACACAGCTGTCGCTTTTACAATCGCTCATGAAAATATCAACAATCGTTACTAGTTGTGTAGCCATGGCACAGACCCCGCGAAGACGTGGGGTCCGTTGGAGCTTGTATCTTATAAAAATTCTTTAAAATAGAATATTAAAATATTTTATAAAAATAATTTAAAATAAACTATTTAAATATTTTATAAAAATTATTTAAAAATGAAATATTGAAATATTTTATAAAAATTATTTAAAATAAAATTTTTAAATATTTTAATATTTTATAAAAAATATTTGAAATGAAATATTTCAATGTTTTATAATAAAAAATATTTAAAATTAAATATTTCAATATTTTATAATAAAAAATATTTAAAATGAAATATTTCAATATTTTATAATAAAAATATTTAAAATGAAATATTTCAATATTTTATAAAAATAAATATTTAAATAGAAATATTTCAATATTTTATAAAAATAAATATTTAAAATGAAATATTTCAATATTTTATAAAAAAATATTTAAAATGAAATATTTCAATATTTTATAAAAAAAAATATTTAAAATGAAATATTTCAATATTTTATAAAAAAAAATATTAAAGTACCTTTAAAATAAACTATTTAAATATTTTATAAAAAAAATATTAAAGTACCTTTAAAATAAACTATTTAAATACTTTATGAAAAATATTTAAAATAAGGGGGGTGGGCTTGGAGCAAGGGACCCATTTCATTTGGGGTTTAATATTTTTCAGTTCAGAATTTACTAAATCCTTGGTTTTTTATCAGAAACAAATATTTGTAGAATTTCCGGATAAACGAATAAAATTTTAAGAAAGGCCCTTGCCCATATCCTGGTCCGGCACTGATCATTACCGCTAAGAAACGAATACAATCCCTGATTACTTAGTAAATTATTTAGGTCGATATTTGTCTGTAGTATAGATAATTTGCGGTGCTTTCGACTGGGGGCTACCATTTTTATTTTTTCCCCGTTACGACCCCCCAAAGTCACCTTCACTATGGGTAACCCCCCCAATATCACCTTTAGTGGGATGTTTCAGTAGGATGAAAAAATAATATTTCTTCCCAGGGGAATCCCAGCTGCTTACATTGTAGCAGAGACATAGATTCTACAATCGCTCACGTGGTCTCTAAGCCTTGCCATTTTAGCCCGTGTACTTTTGATCCTTTAAAGTTTTTAACTCGTAAAAGATGACTGCCGAATAGCGACCGCCATGCAATCATTGCTGAAGAATTTCACTAAAAGTTGCAATGGACTGCTTACAATATAGGGCACTCTGAATGTTTATTAGTTTTACTGATATCGGCAGATTTCCGAGGATAGCCAGAGTTCCATTTACCAAAAGGGCGAAACCGGTCTACTGTTGGAATCTCTGGCCTAAATTTTGACTTTTGATATTGGTAAATCAGAAAGCCCTAAAAGTGATATCCCACGCTACAACTATTTTTTTTAAACTAATAGAATTAACAGTAGGATTGTAGATACTGTATGGAAAACAGCTTTTCAACAACAGGCCACGATTAAGGCGAATGTATAAGTCTCAGTAGGCGTAATTTTCGGGAGTCGGTTGGAAAGGCGATAAAAAATATTCAACGGCAGCCAAGGACGAAGTATTCACCCCGGGATAAGGAGAAGGTGGGGTGGGGTGGGGGGCTCATTCTGTCACTGGCGGTCATCCGTCATGAGCGAACGGACGCGGGACTGACCTTTGATCCAGAAATCGTTTGGTAAAATATAGAGAAAAAGCTAATGCGATGGGCTGCGGAGGGACCAAATATTTCGCGACCAATCTCCATCATTTCTTTTTCGTTGTACAACAATATCAAAACGAGAAAACGATAGCGGAGACGAAGCCGGCCGTTGGGTAAAGTCCGCGCCCGGTAACGCAGTGTCAGGTAGGACGATACAATATTACTTACAATTGGTGAAAAAATCATGTCTGCTTTTTTTCCGGGAGCGAAAAATCATTTGTTTTTGTTAAGTTCGCTCCAGTCAGTTTTTCCGCCTTACACGCGCCGCGGGACGCCGCCATCTTTCCTATTTCAAATGTGATCCCGGGGGGGGGGGGGGGCAGTTGTAAAGGGGGGTTCGCCACGATGACCGGCTGCCCAAGGCTGATTCTTCAAGTCCAGACAAGTAGACGAAAAATGGACTCTGTGTCGCCCACTCCCCTTTCTAACAGGGTGACCACATCGTTAACTATCGCTAATTTTTACTGTTTCCACGAACTACGTCTGTAACACTTACCAAAATCCAATCCCTTATTTAAGGCTTATTAGCTCTATCTATAAAGTAACGTGGCCTTCTGGTTTTATTGAGGCCCTTACGTCCTAGTCTCTTACTATTATAACTCTAAGAGCGCGCGCTACAGTCGTCAGATGAATAGAGGTTTTTCTAAATCGCTCGTGCGAAGAATATACGAATAAAGTTGTGTCTTGTGACGTAGAAGCAAAACATTCTATTTTTTTTTTAATTTTATTTTATAGGAACATCAATTTAATATTTCGATATAAATAAGTATTTAGCTTAATAATAGCAATAAATATGTCAATCGGCGAATATTATCACCGAGTGACCGGACTGAGTTTTCACAGTTATTACGCAATCAAGGTTTCCTTCAGTACAGAGCCCCCTAGTGTCGAAATATAATACTACTAAAGACTCAGTTCAGTTGCAGGTCCAAGTTGGAGTTGGACAAGAGAGTCGGTTCGGTCAGAAATTTAAAATTGAACAGTGTACCAAAAATACCACTTATTTCAAATAATTGTGCATACCACTGGTATATAATGGTAAATAGTGGTAAGTAATGTTAAATATAGTAAATAATGGTAAATATGGTAAATAATGGTAAATATGGTAAATAATGTTAAATATGGTAAATAATGTTAAATATGGTAAATAATGTTAAATATGGTAAATAATGTTAAATATGGTAAATTGTTAAATATGTTAAATTGTTAAATATGGTAAATAATGTTAAATATGGTAAATAATGTTAAATATGGTAAATAATGTTAAATATGGTAAATATGGTAAATAATGTTAAATATGGTAAATAATGTTAAATATGGTAAATAATGTTAAATATGGTAAATAATGTTAAGTATGGTAAATAATGGTAAATATGGTAAATATGGTAAATAATGGTAAAAATTTGTATTAATTATATAATAATATGTTAAATCAAGAATGTATTTATTTATATTTAGGAAGAATGATTATGTTGCGACAATCGCCGGGCACGTTGAACGCCTTTCCCCCGTCTCGCGCGGGGGGAAAGACAAAACGTCACCGGCGTTTGATTTCCATCGCGTTAGGTGACGTACATTTTAAGCAGCCAATGAAATACCGGGACTATTCGTTTTATTTTAAGCGGAGGAGCGTACTGGGGGGACCAACGGGTGGATTGAGAGAAAGGCTAAAAACCGTCTCGACATAGACATTCTCCCTAGGTATAAATAAATACATAATTGGTTAAATCAAGAAAACCATTCAAAAAAAGGAATATATCAACCTTAAGAAGATCTGAAACGTTATTTTCATGACTCTACAAGTCTGTTCTAAGTCTGAAAGGTTTTATCTCCTTAAATGTAGGTTCAAGTTTTAAATATTGTAAATAATTCATAGAAATATATTATTTACCATTATCTACCATTATTTACCACTTTTCCCATTTTATACCAACACGTATTTACCATTATTTACCACCTGTAAAATACCACTTCAGAACCCTGGCATTAAAATAATAGGAAGTGTCATACTTATTATTATTACTTTACTTATGTATTTAGTGATGTTTACGGAAAACTAATAAAATTATCACATTTTACCCAAAAATGAAGTGACTCTTTTGTGGAATAAACGCGCTTTAACGTTTGCCTAGATAAACGTTTTAAAAATGATTCATCAAAATCTAGATTCAAATCTCATTTGCTCAGGATAATTTTAGGGTAAATCATTAATATTTACAACAAATTTCGTTTTATAATTTGCTATTAAATCAAACCTAGTTTCAATAAATTAATTTCGGTTTGGTTTTTAGTTTATCAGCTAACTTTCATCATAATCTTTAATTTTAAAACCAAACACGTATAACTTTCCTACGAAATTATGAAATTGAACTTACCAAAAAAAAAGATGCTTAGTCCAGGGTTTTCCCGCTAGGTGTCAGGACGGCATCGTTGAAAAATGGGACGAAAAGTAAATTTCGTTTCTTTCATCCGCGTGTTAACGGCGTCGATTGGTAGGAACGGACGGACTGAGCTTGATCGTCGGCACTTTCGCGACATCTGTGGCTGCAAATAGAAAAGGCGGGAAATTTTATATATAAAACAATCCATCGATCCTCTCACGATTCATCGATCCCGCTTTCCGTCGAGTACTAGACAACAGGCGCCATCTCAATTTCAGAAACTGAACTAAAACACGGTTTTTCGCGTTAGAAATTTCTTCTTTAGATTCGAAGAAATACCGATTTATTTTATAAATGATTTTTCTTTGGTAATGGTCCACTCAATGCAATTGCCTGGTTTTATTAATTTAATAAGGAGGTTCTGATTCGTTTCTATACAATTTACCGCGTGAATTAAACTTGTTCACTTCCAATTTTAAATCAGCTAACACACTCAATTTCTATTTTATATTATTTCCCTATTTTTACCTCCGAAATAATAATTAAATGTATAAAATTAAAATTATTTCTCCAATCCAACGAAAAAAAAATTTCTAATACGACAAATAAAAAATAATTAGTACAATTAGTACTAAAATAAATATTCGTTTAAAAGTATTTTTAGAGTATTTGTTTTAAGCCGAATTAAAGAACGAGAAAGACTTAAAGCAACGTAATACTATTTGCAAAATTAAGCCAGTTTTTATTTAAAAAAGTGCATATTTAAACCGCAGGGTTTGGAAGAAGTGTATAAATTGTTGGTTCAAATAAACCGCAATCGGCTTATTTTACGATCGTCTGAAGAGGGTATTACGGAAGTTCGTAAATAGGAGTAAAAAAAACCATTTATTGCGGGGGCAACACTGGCGCGTGGAACGGATACTCATAAAAGGTAAGGTAATGCGGTAAGCGAGGGGGGGGGGCGAAATTATTAGGAGAACAACGTTAAAAGAATAGAAAGTATAGTGGCCGTCGGCGGCGGTCTATTTGATAGTCTAGCAGGCAAAGACAACGGTTTACGTCGGCGCAACAATATTTAGTAGATTCTGCTTTCTCCCCTTTGGCCCCGCCGTGTTTCTTTTTACTCCGAGGCAGCAACCAAAAACAAGAGGATCGAGAGAGAGAGAACCGTTAAACACACACACACTGGCTAGGTCCAAAACAGAGTCTGGCGTCACGGCTTTTCCTAACGGAGAAATACGAACAAAAAAAACACGAAACAAGATGGACACCGACATAATGAGTCACGCGCGACTCGAATACTTAAACGCACTCTCGCAAGCAAGGGCGGCGATATGGGGTACGCAGGGTACGCAACTGCGTGGGGGCGCAAGAGGTTTGGGGGCGCATTTTTTCGAGGATTATAAAGTGAGTAAGTTTTATAGTTGGCGCCAAAAGTAGGTTAAGACTGGTTTAAATTTGATGTAGTTCAGTCTTTAAACACGAGTAGTTTATTTAAATGCGTTACGAGTTTTACGCTACTTCATTTTAACTTACGCTTCGAAGAATTAGTTCATAACGCAGGGTACACTTTACTTTAAGTTTTACTGCTTAGAATTAGCTCATAAAGCAGGATACACGATGGACACGTTTTTACTCTATGTTACATTTCTATGTTGGAGAGCTTAATAAGGAGACGGGTTGTTTAAATTTAAAAGTAACATATAATGTGATATTCGATGTAGTTTTGTCTAAGTACCGTCACGTACCCTACATCATTTTTGTTGAACAATGAAAAATGCTAGGAACCAGAACCGGAACCGAAAAAGCGCAAATTTAAGAACCGGAAACATGGAACCGTTGCATATTTATATATATATATATATATATATATATATATATATATATATATATATATATATAAATAGAAAGGGGCGCAAAATCTTACGCGGCGTGGGGGCGCTACTAACCCAAGCTCCGCCACTGCTCGCAAGTTCAAAATTTGTGTTAGCGTCGAGTTCGGGACTACTTATTTTCTTTAATTTTTTTTCTATTAGATATAATAGTGGCAATGAGAGTAGCGGAGTTTTCTCTAACTATGCTGTACAGCCAAAGGTAGCGGAGAGAGGATTTTCAGCCCCCTGGAGTGACTAACTCTTTGGGGCATATAGTTCATTCTTTGCCACATATACTTTTACTCTAAGGTTCGACTTTCACAATAAAGATTGAAGTGAGATTGGAATAGCTCGTAGCACGCGTCGCGATAGACTCCATCGCCATCTCTTTTTAATAAAAGAACTAAAAGCTACCTATGTGACAAACAGGACTCCCACAAAAATCTGAAAACCAATTAGGGAAATAGGGGATTTTTCAGGTCAGAAATAGGGTGAAATACGAACAAAATTTTAAAAAGTAGGAACCAAATAGGGACCATTTTAATAAAAAAAATGGATAATTATTTTAACTTAAATTTTTACAAAAATAACTTTTAAAATAGGATATTTCTAAAACTTACTTAGTTTTAATAGGTCATTCTAGAAAGATTTTCATACCTTGGGACAACTTGTTTTAACGGTCTCGCGCATGCCCCTGTCAAGAGGAATGACGTGTGATTTAGGCTTTGCAGGGTAATTACTTATGAATCGTAGGGGCCACGGGCACGGCTAGCTTTAGTGTTAGGGTTAGGTTAGATGAGTTTTTTCAATAGGTTTTTTAGTTAGGTTAGATTAGTTAGTTAATTTATACAGTTAATATTTATTTACTCAAATTGAATTTTACCGAAAATTTCAATTTAGCGGAGCTCGATCGTGGCGCCACCTAATTTATTAAATTGTAGCTATAAACGTGAATCGATACAATTATGGTTCAATATTATAAGCCGATGGTACTTTTCAGCAAATTTACTAGAAATAGGGGGATTTAGGGACCAAATTCCGATTTTAGGGTGGTTTAGGGACTTCGAAAAAAAGTAGGGGATTTTAGGTATTTTAGGAACTTGGTGGGAGCCCTGGACAAAATACAGCTGGCGAGAGTGCGTTTAAAGAGTAAGTTCAAGGTTGCCACAATATTCTCAGATTCAAATTCCCTGTTTTCCAGGACCATTTAAAGTTATTTTCCCTGACTTTTTAAGGCCAATAATAGACAGTTTTTAACTTTTACATTTATCAGAAGTTAATCAATTTAATTAACTTACATTTCCGTACAAAAGTTAAAAACCTTTTCAAGGATCTAAATAATAATAACAGAATTTTCCATAGATCTAAAGTAAAATAGCCTTAAAAAAGTGTCAAGACTTTTTACAAATTCTTCCAATTCCATGACTTTTTAGGCCCATTTTTAAATTCCCTGATTTCCCTGACGTGTGGCAACCCTGAAGTCGCAAATTATGCATTACCGCCTTAATTTTGTTAATAAACGAAGCACTTACGTTTAAAATACCCAAATATAAATATTCTAGCTCGCGCTCGTAGACTTGTTAAAGCTAGATAGTGACGTAGATGGCAACATTTTAATCTCCTCCCTTTTATAAAACCAACTATTGTTTTCCAACGTTTATTCCCATTCGACCGAAATCCCATTCGATCGAAAGAATTTTAAAATGTAGCCCAATTGGCGGGGTGATTTGGTATTTTATTTATAAGGTATGTACTATCGAAGATCCATGTTTAGGTTAGGTTAGGTTAGGTTAGAGTTGGTTAAGTTTACTATTTCAGTTTTGGTTCAGTTACTTTTCTTGACTAGGTGAAGATAAAAATATAATTCATGCTCATTCCATTTTATTTTCAAATAAATGCATAGTACAAAGATATTAAAATGGCATAGCTAAATTCATAGCTACTGCATCTAGTAGGGAGAGTGCTACTTCATTTTGAGATTTCAAAGGATTCTCGCGGTCTTTGGGACACATAAAAGCGTTCGGTCGAATGGGACACATAAAAACCGCACGTTTCGGCGGAATTCGGTCGAATGGGACACCTCAAAAACCGCCTTCGGTCGAATGGGATTTCGGTCGAATGGGACTAAAGCGTTTTCCAAAGTTCTACAGGGGAAGGCACAGGGGTCACAAACAAACTGGTTTTGAAGCACACTGCAAGTCTGGATTTTATGTGACCCCTCTGCCTCCCCCTGTTGTGAGTGATGGATACCTTTAAGTGAACACCTCCATAAATCCGAGTACGCTTGTAAAAGCATCCTATTGGTTTTAAAATAAGCTTTTATTTAAAAAAAAGTTGTATTTTATTAAATTTTATCTTATACAATAATATATTACAGAAATTTGTCGTCATTGTATTAACGATTTTGTGTCACTCGCGTAAAACGTCTTTACATAGTACTGTTTTCAACTACTTTATGATAAAAAGAGTTAATTCGAGGGGCAGATCACTTTGTTACAGGATGTCCTAATAATCATAATTAAAAATTTAATCATGATTTAATCATTTTTAATCTTTGTACAGCCAAAGCTACAGATTTAATTTTAATCTAATCTAATCATGATTTAATCATACGAGGGTGTCCTAAAAATCATTGGAGTGAGCTGCCCCTCGAGTTAATTTATTGCTACTTAAGTGGGAGAGTTCCCCACATGCACCAAGAATTACTGCAAACGGTAGAAAATCTGCTTTAAAACTGGGGGAACAGTACGAATTGGATGATATTTTCGTACGTTCAGTAACAGTCAACGGAAAAAAAACCGATGGATTTATATTTTCAACCAATGAGCTTTTTCGTCATAATGACGTCGTAAGTTGTTGAACGCTTTTATTCAGTCATCGGTGTTTTTTAAAATGGCGTTGAATTTATAGTAGTTTTAATGACGTCAGTCATCGTAAAAACTGGCTCTTAAAGCCGATGACTTCGGTGAGCAACCGATGACCATCGTGACGTCAAAACCGGAAACGCTGGAGTCCGATGATCTATGCTGAACGTACCCCTTATTTTGGCCAAACGAAATTTTTCACGTAGAATGTGGCGCCATCTGACGAAAGTGAAAGTCACGGAATAATTTTGTAGCAAAATATATGATTTAGTCGCAAATTCTGGTCACCACCGATTAGCGATTTATAGCAGGCGCGTAGGAACGTTTTGGATTAAAGGCCGACTACATAAATCTTCGGTTTACTCTGTCTTTCACTGGAAGTAGGCTTACTGCAATACACGTGTGCCATGCAGTCAGCCTACTTCCAGTGAAAGTCAGAGTAAACCGAAGATTTATGTAGTCGGCCTTTAAGGGGGGTACAGCTTGGATGGTAAATTTGGTGCCCCCTCATCGGCAGGCTTTTTTGGGCCCCTTCTAAAATAATTTGGCGCCCCGTCCAATTTCAAGGGGGATATACATTGCACCCCTGTACCCCCCCCGTTATTACGCCACTGATTTATAGTAACGGAAGAGAAATCTTCAACAACCGACAGCAACTGATAAGGCGATTGCATAAGGAGTATCTCGGTGGCAAGTCTACCTACGATATAAAAAGTGGTGAAGTAAAGGCGAGCGCTGCCAGGCTAAGTTGTCGTCTGGTCGGCACTGGTAGAGGCCGGCAAATAAGCGAAAACGGAGTGCCGGGATAAGAAGGGTGGAAAGAGAAAATGATCACGGCTGAAGGCGGGGGGGGGCGGCATGCAGAAAAGGGAAGCCAGCTCTCTCGGCGTCTTTTGGTCTTGGCGGGGGGGGGGTCAGTCGAATACGTGGGGTGCCGCGGGAGGGAGAAGGCCAAGAGGCAAATGGCGAACGGCATGCACGCGCTCATTCGCTCGGCTGGCGTCTATATTGACCAGCGGTCAGTTCGCGCTCGAGAAGCGCCGCCGAGGCGTCCACGCTCGGGATTTGGACCTTTCCGCAACAATATTTGGCGGTAAGTTTCGAATATCTCCGCTTCGAATTTTATTTCCATTTCGCATTTGTTTCTATTCCACTCTTCCATTTTTCCGCGACGGTCCGGGGTCGCGTACCGGACGCCTGTAGAACGCGGAGCCCAATCCCGCTTTGGACGCGACCCGCTCCAGAATCACGCGCGCCAAACTTTTAAAAAGGGGGCGGGAAAGAAACCGATCGGGAGCGGGTGGGGGGGAGGGGGGCGAACGGATCAGCTGACGCGCGGCTTCTCTGTAGAGCTCGACGACTTCTCTCTCTTTTTTTTCTTTTACGCACTCAACCGTGTCTCGACGATGAATTATTACGATCATATTCAACTTCAAAGCCGTTACGCTATAGACTACTAATTAAGTCAGTAATTATTATCCCCTATAGCAGTTCCCGATTAAATAAATTTCGAGTTAAAATATCGCCCAATAACGCATAGATGAAAAATAGGCCTGGCGCCTGTAGAAGTATTCCACACGCCACGCTTCGGTGTTCAGGGAGAAGTCGACTGTCAGGAGACGCGTCGTTATTCGGTATTTCTTTCCCTAAACGTTGCCGTACAAATAGGGTCTCTAGAGGTTACGATGGGACACGGGGGATATAATTAGGAAGATAATTTAGTAACTAATTAGACTCGTAAGGGTAAACAATGAAATACAACTAGGATGACAAAATACGTAACTGGAAACTTTAGATATTGTTTTTCTCAACTTGGAAAAACGACACCGAATTATCGACGAACGAGAATAGTTCAAACTTGGAGATATTTGTGGAAGAGGAGTGCGTCGGCCTCGTATTTTTGTCCTTCTGATCTAGCTATAATTAGTCGTAACCCTCGGTAAGGATACAGGGTTGCCACGGTACCTGGAAAACCTGGAATTCCTGGAAAAGTCAGGGAATTTGAAAAATGAGTCTAAAAATCAGGGAAATGTCAGGGAATTTGAAAAATGAGTCTAAAAATCAGGGAAAAGTCAGGGAATTTTAAAAAATAGTCTAAAAATCAGGGAATTTTAAAAATTACTCTAAAAATCAGGGAATTTTAAAAATTAGTCTTAAAATCCGGGAAATGTCAGGGAATTTTAAAAATTAGTCTTAAAATCAGGGAAATGTCAGGGAATTTTAAAAATTAGTCTAAAAATCAGGGAAATGTCAGGGAATTTTAAAAATTAGTCTAAAAATCAGGGAAATGTCAGGGAATTCAATTTCGGTTGCAAATACGAAACGTTTCCAAAAATATTGGTTAAAAAATATAAAATCTTGGCACAAAATAAGTCGGGGAAAATCTCCGGAGATGGTCGGGGAAAACCTGGAAAAGTCAGGGAATTTGTTTGTGAAAATACTGTGGCAACGCTGGGTTAAATTAATAGTGAAATTGCTGGAACACAGAAATAATAGAAATTTGACATCGATTTAAAAGATGTATATATTTTTTTAAATAATGAAGTGAAAACTAGTGACTTGTGAAAAGAATTTGTTTAAATAATTGGATGAAATAGGTTTATTATTAAAAATTATTTGTGCAAAATTATTTCTAACTTTTTTAATGTGTATTTGTATTACATGATAAACGCTGTTTTATATACCCCAATTGAGTAAAGACAAGAAAGATACTGATGAAATTCTAAATTCCGCAAATAACTTTGAACCCAATTTTTCCTAGAATATTTCCCTTTCTGAGGTTACAACTGAGCATAGGCGTACGGATGAAAACTTTTGATCCAGGTATTAATAATAATCAGCTAGGCTAATACCCAAGGCACCACCTTAGGCCTAAGTCATCAAGCGACTTTTGAAGCCATTAATTCAGGTGGCCGGGTTACAATGCGTAGGAGGGTGGTGGCGAGCCCTGCATGCCACGAAATCGAGCCAACAGCTCCCTACACTAACTATTACCGTTAACCTCGACAAGTTTTTATGGAAGGGGAAACCGAAGAACTCGAGGGAAAACCCCTTAAACCAGTGGGGAGAGAACTTGCAAACTCAACGCAAACCAAAGATCAAAGCTAAAGACAGAAATTAGTGGGCTACTAGCTTGACCAATATCGTAGCCAAGCCTATTAATTTCGGAATCTAATAGGGAGTTGGGGCTGAGATAATATCTTGTTCCAAGTACTCTCTCTCTCTCTCTGTGGTCCCACACGCGATTCCCCCCAACAAATTAATACGGGAGGGGGGGGGGGCAGAATTGACTAATTGTTACGGAGCGGGTCCCCTTCTTGTAAAGCCACGCGTTCAAAATGGGCTTATTTCGTTTAATCGATTTTACTTTTATTCCAATTTATTCGAGCGAGTCTAATAGCTTTCTTATTCATTTTTCTTAACGATTAAATTGCCTTTAAAGGGGAACGGTCAAGGTTTAACCAGTTAAATAGCCCTATAGCCCATTAAAAACTAAAATTTATGGTGAAAACCGCGTCAAAAAATATTGAGTGGTTAATTTTTAATAAAATAAAGAAATTTCGAGAAATCGAAAAGCGCGCGTCCGCCGCGACACCTGGTGAGAAGTCGGTGAGACGGAAAAATAACGTAAAAGCGCGCGCTGCTGAAGACGCAAAAATTATTGTTTCGCACGCGCGGCGCGTTCCAGTTATAAGAGACTTAAGCCTAAATTGCGCGATTTTAAAAGTTAGGATAGTTCGCAAAACGCTCATACGGGGTTAGGGGCGCTGGCGGCAGCCCCTAAGATGGCGGCGAAAATTCAAACCCAAACACTTGGCGTTATTTTTCGTTTCAACTTTTTGGCCAAAAGCTATTTTTTCAAGACAAAAAAAGGTACGTGTTAGTATATTGAACGTCTTGTTAATCTTTTGATACGGAAATAAGGACATATTTGGAAAAGCTTGGCCGTTCCCCTTTAAGGCTAATATACTGAAAATGCGAACTTTGTAAAAAAATCTTTATACGGTTATAGTTAAATTTTAGTGTTGTAAGTCGGAAAGTTTTCCGGAAAATAACCGAGGCCTTTTTTCCGGAAAATATTTCGTATTTTTCCGAAAAAAAATAAAAAAAAGTTTTCGTTCCATGATTTAGTCTAATATTGTCTGCAAATTTAAATAAAGCTTCATTTTCGCCTCATTTTTCAAAATCTAAAAGTAAAACTAAACCTCTAGACTTGTTTAAACTGATTAACAATGTAACACTATTAATGTTTTGTAGTATGTTTACTACTTATTAGACATTTAAAGGCCTAGGTTTTTTTCTGCCTATCCCCCTTTAAATTAACTAATTTTATTATTAAGTTTCTTTTTAAATGTAGTAATTGTTTTACAAGCAGTGGCCATTTTTATCATTTCATTTCAAAATTAAATTTTGTCCAAAGACATACGTGTGCGGGATAAATCAGGATTCTCCATTAGTTCACTTAAAGGCCTAGGTTTTCTTCTGCCTGTCCCCCTTTAAATTAGGCCAACATGTTCAGCGGTTGGCCTACCACCAGGGTATTTGTATTCCACTAAGTTAATTTAAAGGGGGACAGGCAGAAAAAAACCTAGGCCTTTAAAGGGAGTATAACCCCTCTTGTTTGGTAGGGTGCGCTTAGACTACACCGACTAGCTCCTACAAGCCTTCCTACTACTCCCTGGCCCCCCGCTAGGAAGACTTGTGGAAGCTAGTCGGTATAGTCTAAGCGCACCCTACCAAACAAGAGGGGTTATAGTCCCTTTAAGTCAAATATGTGGCGTAATCAAAAATACCCCGTTACGTAAAATAGGACTAAAATTACGCGTATAAACTAAAAATAAATAAAAACCGAATCCAGGTGCGAATAAGGAAATTTGTCTCGGGGCCCGTCCAGAGCGTGAATGAATACAAATTAAAAGCGAGGCTTGTCCACCCACTCGTCATAAAAGCCACGAAGGGATTAAACACGCCGCCACGGAGAACAAGGCATCGAGGACGAAAGATTTGCCCCCCCCCCCCCCCCCCGCCGCCGCCACCTTGGTGCTTTCAATCTCTACGTAGGAACTAAAGGGGGGGGGTGAAAGAGTGTGGAGGGGGGGTACGAGCGTGAAACAGCAGCTGATAGAATGAACCCCAAGAATTAAAGAGGGAGGGGGGGGGGAAGATATAAAGAAATAAAGAGAGACTGAAGAGGTTTCCCGGAGAAGACGAGCAGCGAGTAGCATGTAGGGAAGCAGAGCGCACCCTCTCCCAGGCTAGATGGACACTGTAGAGCGACCCCGGGATCGAGGGAGAGGTCGGCCGCCACAAACGGGCGTATAACTGGCGTCCCCCGATCCCTCTTACGACGTCGTCGCCAAGGTCCATTTCTCCAAAAGTCGTCGCGGCGATACGACGCGGTTGCGGGCCCCGGCCTGATGCGAGTAGGCCATAACCCGTCGGCCTCCCTCGTGGCCCGTTACTGCCTCCGAGCCCGTTCCACTTTACGCGGTGGCGCCGTCCTATACAGGGTGTTTCAAATGGTGATGCAAACATTTTAAGGAGTTGTAAGGGGTGAGTTGAGAAGTATGCCTGTTTTCCCCCATTTTCCTACGATGAGTGAAAAGAGCGCCAGAGAGCTTCAAAGTGTGGCTTACTAGCCCCTGGAAGTAGGCTGTAACAATTACAAAACCAAGCAGCGGGGTTCGTGTGATAGGTAAAAAAAGACTTTGTAAACAAATCGAGGTAATCAGCGTAAAAAAGTTAACTTAAAGGGCGACTACATAAATCTTCGGTTTACTCTGTCTTTCACTGGAAGTAGGCTGACTGCGTGGCACACGTGTATTGCAGTAAACCTACCTCCAGTGAAAGACAGAGTAAACCGAAGATTTATGTAGTCGGCCTTTAAACAGTATTTAAAGTCCCTGCTGCTTGGTTTGGCGCTCGTTGCAGCCTACTTGCCGGGGCAAGTAAGCCACACTTTGAAGCTCTCTGGCGCTCTTTTCACTCATCGCGGGAAAATGGGACAAAAACAGGCGTACTTCTCAACTCACCCCTTACAACTCCTTAACATTTTGGCATCACCTTTTGAAACACCCTGTATTGGTAGAGCGGAATAAGGACAGGCTGGCCCGCGCATTAAAGGCGAGCGAAGGTTACAACTCGCTGAAAGCGGCGTCGGGGAAAGGGGGGGGGGGGGCGTAATAGCCCTTCTATTCCTGGGACGACCCCGAGAGAAAGTTGTTTTTCCCGGAGGAAAGAAGCGCCGCCGGAATCAGTAAGAGCTCGTATAACGCTACCGATGTGAAGAGAAGAGATGAAATGTTTCGCGTAAAAAGGCCGCTCTTCCTATAAAAAGAAAACCCAAGGAGAGCCCAGCCGAGTTCGGGCTACGCTCGCCTTCGTTCGATTCATTGAAAAATACACTAATCGACTTTTTCCGCTTTATATTATTATTTCATTTCTTCAAATCGCGTACGATTCACGCTTTTCAATAGCGTTGGAAGTCGGAAAATGTTCCGGAAAATGACCGAAACCTTTTTTCTGGAAAATTTGCTGTATTTTTTCCGAAACAAATAAATAAAAGTTTTCAGTCCATGATTAGTCTAATATATTATTTGCAAATTTAAATAAAGCGGCATTTTCGCCTCATTTTTTCGAATCTGAAAGTAAAACTAAACCTCTAGACTAGTTAAACTGATTAACAATGTAACACTATTAATGTTCTGTAGTATGTTTACTGTTATTAGACATTTTATATCGATAAAAAGTTAAAAACATTAAAAACCCTTAAAAAGTAATTTATGTTTAATTTATTTATTTTTCGATTTGCGGAAAACTTTTTGGAAATGTTTCCGCATTTTATTTTTCCCAAAAATTAACACTACTTTTAAATAGAAAATATAAGGATCGGGATAAATAGAAGGTAAATCAATAATTTCATGCAGTCAAATTCTTACGTAAGGATTTGAAAATGTTCCGAAAAAAATATATTTTACAATTTTCTTTTACACTCTTAATTAGAACGTTAGATAATCGAATTTAAATAATCATTTTTCAATTAAAACACCCTTCGAATGTGATGACTGGCAAAATAAAGGTATCGATAGAAAATATCCGAAATAATCCAACGTGAAAAATAAGCTCGTATGAGCAAAAACTGGAGAAAAATAATTACGGAGATACTAACGCGAACGCGACCCTCGTTTTGACCAGCAGTAGCCACGTGCCATAGAGACAACGATAAAGAAAACGCGCTTTCGGCCCCCTCCGCCCCAGCCAGCGGACATCGTCGGATCGCGCCGCCCCTGGAGAGAAAATAAGAATGACGAGGAAGAGGAGACACTAAAAAAAGATAAAGATTGAGTCTTGACCTTTCACCGCGAAACGCCGTTTTGCGGCTCGACCCTTTTCACCTTTCAACCCGTTCTCTGGCTTCCACTCTCTCGCGCTTTGGAAAGAAACCACGACTCATTTCATTTGAGGACTTCAGTCTCACCCGAACTTTATTGAATTTGTCAAAGAAACTCCGGAATGGAGAACCACACTGCGAGCTCCTAGACACTTTTCATTTCATTTTCAAACAAGTACGGCCAATCTATTACCAAGGGGGGCACGTTATCTTATTAGTAAAGTTAGTGATGTAAGTCGGGTAAATACCCAGTGGGTAGGGTATTTTTAAATAGGTATTTACCCCATGCACGGGTAAATACCCAAAACTAGGGTTTTTATGATTAGGGCGTTAGTTAGTATCGGGTCGAGTGGAGCTATCTGTTATCCTCCTTGTCTACATCTTTTGCTTGGTTTGGGCTTATTAGGTAGGGAAATTTGGGCAAACTACATTTTTAAAAGCAGTTTTATATTAGTCAATATTATTTCTAGCCTGGGAGTTATTCAAAGATAAAAATAAAGGTGTTGCTTTCATGTGTATATTGCTGTAAGGAATACAAACATTCTAATGTCAACAAAATGACAAAGTATATCAGGAAATGTTTTAATGGCCCACATGAAATGAATAAAATCCTTAATTGCTCATGTTACTGTTAGTGTTAAGCCGGGTAATAAGATAGTCATGATGAGGAGTCTGAGGAGAGCCAGGGGCAGCAGAGACTGAACTTTCAAGTGATCATTCAGATAATGAATAAATAATATTTAATAGTTATCTCATATGTAATGTTACTATGTAAAATTTGCAAAAAAAGTAAAAAAACCATAATTAATATTTAATATGAGAATAACTTGATGTGTTTGTGGGTTTTTCAATTACCATATTCTTAATTGAATAAATTTAAAAATATTTAACAAAGAAATTAAAGGTGTTTATAAACACCTGGGTATTTATGTATTTTGGGTATTTACCCGGGTAAGTACCCAAGGTATTTACCCTGGGTTATAAATACCCGGGTATTTTACATCACTAAGTAAAGTTGTTTAAAAAGACTAATATACACTTAATCGAAAACATTTCCGCTAACAAATTGTTAATACCCAAGGCACCACCTTAGGCCTAAGTTATCGAGCGACTTTTAAAGCCATGAATTCAGGTAGCTGGGTTACAACGCGTAGGAGGGTGGTGACAAGCCCTTTATGCCACGCGAGCCAACAGCTCCCTACACTCACTATTACCGTTAACCCCAACAAGTTTTTATGGAAGAGGAAACCGAAGAGCTCGGGGGAAAACCCCTTTAATCAGCGGGGAGAGAACTTGCAAACTTAACGCGGAAGGAGTTGTTCCGAGTTTTCACCCAGTGAAATACCACTCGATTAATCTTCTTTTTAAACACTTGGAAAATTGGATAAATTTAACCACTGAACCCTGAACAAAATGCAAATACTCCGAGGCGACTGAGACGAGCGCCGTTATTTGTAACGCGATTCAATTTTTGGGCCTAATGAGCGAAAATGAGAGCTCTCTTTAAATCCGGAACATCTCTCTCTCGGTGAGAGAAGCTTCTGTTTTCCCCCGCAAGAGGGCGCTGACGAAAGGAGTTTAACGCTAAATTAAAACGTATTCCATCCCGGCCGCCTCCAACGCCCTCAAACGGGAGAAGCTGAAACCCTTCTCGCTTTTTAATTTGGTCCAAAATCTCCGCTCGGAAGAGGACAGATCCCGCGGAAGCGACGCGTTTAGTTACCCGTTCCTCCCAATCTACGGAAGATGGAAAAGGATACCACCCAAGACGCTTAACCCTTTCTTAACGTCACTTAACACCGCGCGATAACGAAGGAGAGAGGGGAAACGCTTTCGGCGGAACTATCGGGTGAGGAAGCTGGCGGATGGGTTTCTCGTCTTCCGTCGAACGTGGCAACGGTCGGATGAAATGTGGGAAACATTCGGTTCTCGGCCTGGATTGAAACCCTTTCGTTTCGTCCGGGACGTTTACACGTAAAATCACGATTTTTCGTGACGCCACGATTACGTTATATCGTCCATTATTTCTTCATCTTCATTAGGACCGATATTCCCGCTATTTAAAGTTTCATATTTTTATACGCCTACTTACGAAACGATTTCATTCGGTCGAGCGAATTCGGGGCGGTAATGCACGATTGCAAATTTACGAACAGCTCGCGAAGGAATGTTTTAATGTTTTAATGTACCGTGTGAGGTTTCTAATAATCGATTTTGGGTGGCTACCTATCGATATTTAATAGAAAAGCAAATCAAGCGAGATTTTAAAAAAAGCACATTTTTATGTATCGTAATAATTATTTTTTTAGGTTGAGTTATGGATAAGGAACGAAGACTATTTCTTATATAATATTTCCTTTCAAAACCTTCAATAACATGCTATACACTATTTCCATTCAAAACCTACAATAAAACAATATATACTATTTCCTTTCAAAACCTACAATAAAACAATATATACTATTTTCTTTCAAAGATTTAAATTAAACAATACATTCTATTTCCTTTCAAAACCTACAATAAAACAATGCATTCTATTTCCTTTCAAAACCTACAATAAAACAATACATTCTATTTCCTTTCAAAACCTACAATTAAACAATACATACTATTTCCATTCAAAACCTACAATAAAACAATATATACTATTTCCTTTCAAAACCTACAATAAAACAATATATACTATTTTCTTTCAAAACCCTCAATTAAACAATACATACTATTTTCTTTCAAAACCCTCAATTAAACAATACATACTATTTTCTTTCAAAACCCTCAATTAAACAATACATTATATTTTCTTTCAAAACCTACAATTAAACAATACATACTATTTTCTTTCAAACCCTACAATTAAACAATACATACCATTTTCTTTCAAACCCTACAATAAAGCAATATATACTATTTCCTTTCAAACCCTACAATAAAACAATATATACTATTTCCTTTCAAAACCTACAATAAAACAATACATTGTATTTTCTTTCAAAACCTACAATTAAACAATATATACTATTTCCCTTTAAAACCTAAAATAAAACAATTGTACAAAATATAAAATGAAGACCTAAAAAATTATTTTTTGTTAATATTTTGTGGACTGTTTTAATACAAATTTGAACACGTCTGAATCTAAAAAACCTTGTTTAAATCAATTTGAATGCCAATTTTAACCAATAAAATTGAAAAAAACTCGCCGTAAAAACTGGTTTTCGAGTATTCCGTGGGCTATTTTCAAACGGATCACCGTTCAATTTTACACGAAAATTATGCTATAATTTTCGAATAAGTTTCTAATTTTGAACGCTGAAATTTGCGCTATTTCGGGCTGAATACGCGAAAGTAATCTGGCAGCTCCGCGGCTGGAAAGACGACGGTGGGAGTCGAGGCGATTCCGTGAGCGTGTAAAAAGGACACGCGAAAATGCCATAACTAGAGTATTCTCCAACGTCCACCTCGGAACATTTAGAACCGGCCAGTTTGAAGGGTGGGGGTGGGGGCGCTTTATCTACCATGCCGTATGTACCACCAAATTGCCAAAATAGCGCATCAACCATTTTCTCTTTCACGAGAGGTCACGAGATCCCCGCGAGCCCCCCCCCCCCCCCCCCGCAGCTCCCCACTTTTTTTTCACAGGCGGACCATTTTCGATTTAGCGGCGATAAACGAAATCGCGCACGTGATTTATATTTTTTACCCTCTCTAGCGGTTTGTACAGTACACATGAAGTAATTTGTATTTTTTTGTATTCGATCATTATGTTCTATGTCTATCTACGCACCGAGTATCGATTTCAAATTTGGTCTACGTACGTACGCTTATTGCGGGCTCAACTTCGCGTTATTTCGAATATTTAGCGTTTTAAGCGAGTAAATGGATGAAAAATGTTAAGCGTTAGAATCGTGCAAAAATGGTTCACGCGGAGAAGTTTCGCGGTGCTATATACCATGAAACATAATTGGATAAAATCATGAAAAACTATAGGATAAAAATATCGAAATTATACAATAGAAATCTAAAAATTATAGGATAAAATCATTAAAATTTATACGATAAAATCATTAAAATGTATAGGATAAAATAATAAAAAATTATAGGATAAAAATATCGAAATTATAGAATATAATTCACAAAATTATAGGATAAAAATAAAAAATATCGAAATTATAGAATATAATTCACAAAATTATAGGATAAAAATAAAAATATCGAAATTATAGAATATAATTCACAAAATTATAGGATAAAATCATAAAAAATTACAAGATAAAAATATTGAAATTATAGAATAGAAATCTTAAAAGTATAGGACAGAAATCTTAAAATTGTATTATAAAATCGTGAAAACTATATGATAAAAATATTGAAATTATAGGATATAAATCTCAAACGTATAAAATAAAAAAATCAAAAGTATAGAATAAAAAAATCAAAATTATAGAATAAAAACCTCACAAGTATAAAATAAAAACCTCAAAAGTATAAAATAAAAACCTCGGAATTATAAAAACCTCAAAAGTATAAAATAAAGACCTCGGAATTATAAAAACCTCAAAAGTATAAAATAAAAACCTCAAAAGTGTAAAATAAAAAAAACCTCGGAATTATAAAAACCTCAAAAGTATAAAATAAAAACCTCGAAATTATATGATAAAATCATGAAAATTATAGGATAAAAATCTCAAAATTATATGATAAAATCATGAACAATTATAGGAAAAAATCTCGAAATTGTAGATAAATACTAAAAATTGTAGGATAAAAATCTCGAAATTTTTGGAAAGAAATCTAAAAATTATACGATAGAAATCTAAAAATTATAGGATAGAAATCTCTAAATTATAGATACAAATCTGGAGATTATAGATACAAATCTGGATATTATAGATACAAATCTGGAGATTATAGATACAAATCTGGAGATTATAGATACAAATCTGGAGATTATAGATACAAATCTGGATATTATAGATACAAATCTGGAGATTATAGATACAAATCTGGAGATTATAGAATATAAATCTCGAAATCATAGGATAAAAACTGAAATTATAGATTTTGATAGGAGCATTTAAAATGATAGGATCGCTCGTAGGGCGGGTATTGGAAAAATAGAGAAGGCAAACACTCGAAACAGTCATTCTTAAATAAAATCGCGTTCAGGAAGAAAGAAACAGAGTGAGTAAAAAAAGAGAGCGAAATCTCTTCGCAGATAAACGGAAAAGGAAGGCGGCGGCGCTGAGAGTCGCTCAGAAACAGTAATCGCGAAAGCAGCGCCACGGAATGGACCCGCGGCGGGGGAGGGCACTTCCGCTCAGTCCAAGTGGAGCGCGGCAAAGGTCACTCACGCCAGCTCATTTCTTTCGCTCTCGAATGGAAGTCGTTTCGACCATTGATTCTCCCCCCGCGACCATCCTTTATCTCTTTGACCCTTCCGCTCCGTCCGAGACAGACAGCGGAGAAACCATTTATATCATCGACGCCGAGTCTACATCCTTCGTTCGTTGTCAGTCGGACGCCGCGGTACAAATGCTACGGGAATTTCTTCAAAAATCATCGTTGAGAAACGGCGGAAAAATTGATTTTCATCCGGAACAAAAACCGAAATTTTTTACTTTTATTCATTTTAGGGTTGCTCCCACATTAACCCATCGGATGAACTTCCGCCATCTTGGGTAATGGCGGCCAAAATCGAACAATCGATAATATTGCATTTAGCTCTAGTTTTACTTAACCAACGGACAAGTAATAAGTTTTAAATTGTAGGCCAAGCTAATCCTTGTAAAAAAACTCTTTTATGCTTCTTATACCGGAAGCTAGTAATCAGAACCGGAAACTAGTAATCAGAACCGGTTGTTAGTAATCAGAACCGGAAGCTAGTAATCAGAACCGGAAACTCGTAACCAGAACCGGAAGCTAGTATACAGAACCGGAAGCTAGTAATCAGAACCGGAAGCTAGTATACAGAACCGGAAGCTAGTATACAGAACCGGAAACTAGTAACCAGAACCGGAAGCTCGTAACCAGAACCGGAAACTAGTAATCAGAACCGGAAACTAGTAATCAGAACCGGAAGCTAGTAATGAGACTGATCAGAAAACAAATCGCGTTACTAATTATAATATGCCCCGCGAAACTTTATTTACACCAAAAATATAATTATTTTAATTCCGCCATCTTGGAATATGGCTGCCAAAAGCATTACCATTTTAGTTATTTTAATTTCCACAGAACCGATTGGTATGATATGGGGCTTAAAACGTCGCTGAAGTAAAACTTCATTATTAATTAATGTTTTGAAGGTGGTAATAAAAAATTAAATTGGCATAATCAGAGTCTTTAGTGGGGTGGCGGAGTGGTTAGCACTTTCAGCTCGCAGCAACAGGAACCGGGTTCGAAACCAGCTTAAAAACTGGCAGTGGCGTCGCTAGGCTGTTTTAGGTAGCGCTCGAGCCACCTGAAAATTTTCTGAAGCGCCTCCTAAAATTCCCGAACTTGATTTCATTGTTTTGATGAAACTCATAAAAGGGTTTCTATTACAATTTTGGAAATAATAGGGTTTCTATTACAATTTCGGAAATAAAATGGTTTATTTTCTTAAAAAGTTTCGTTATATACCTTTAATTTAGGTGGTTGGTTTCGGGAGAGTGAAGGGAGGAGAGGACAGAGAAGCTTTAACTTTTCCAACGTTATCTGAATTTGACCGAAGTTTTCTTGATAAAAATTATTTTTAAAAAAGTCATCGGTTTGCTGAGCCCTTGAGCAGGCGCTTAAGCACCCCCAAAACGGAAATTCTGGTGACGCCACTGAAAACTGGAAACATTGAGATTGCAAGCTTCTCTCCCCACCCACTGGATAAAGGAGTTTTCCCCCCGAGTACTTAGGCTTGCCCTTTCCATAAAAACTTGTTGAGGTTAACGGTAATAGTGAGTGTAGGGAGCTGTTGCATCGCTATGATATGAAGGGGTTTCCACCAACCTCTTACGCGTTGTAACCCGGCCATTGGAATTAAAGGCATTAAAAGTCGCTGGTAGACTTGGTAATTATTATAGTTAGTCAATATACCAACCATTTGGAGGATTATTTGTATATATAGATAAATACATTTAGTTTATGAATCTGATTTGAGTTGATAATTTTTCTAAAACTGAGGGTAAAGATATAAAATATTTCGCTATTATAAACAGATATAATTTCTATTAAATATTTATGCATTTAAATTTGAACTAATTTTCAATCATCTTGTACTTAATAAACCGAATTTTTCGAGTTACCTGGTTTTAGAAATAAGGTATCCAAACGCGAACACCTTAATTTAAATTAATTTTTAGACAAACCGTATTTTTCGAGTTACCTGATTTTGGAAATAAGGTAGCGAAACGCGTTAATTAAAATAAATTTTAACTCAAGCCGAATGTTTTTTGTAGTTAGATGGCACCTGTATCAATTAGTACGAAATTCAAATATCACAATAGCGCGTACGCGGAATCCCGCGAACAGGTCAGAAATCTCACTTCCAATTAAAATTTCTGAATGCAACCGAAAACTTAGTTCGAAAATGATCAGTACGAACTAAAAATATAATTTTCAACCAAGTCGGTCTTCATTTAAAAACATTATGTACATTTAAATTGGGAAATCGCCAAAAATCACAAAAATGGACTAATGCCCCACTTCCGGGGCCTCGATCTAGAGGCTTGCGCCGCCGCTAAACGCCGCCGCCGCCGATAATTTTGAACGCGCCGATCACGCCGCCGCCGCCGCTGCCGATACAAAGAAAGGTACGCCGCCGTTTCTTTTTGCTTTATACACTTTTTTTTGGTATATTAAGCTTGGTTTTCATTTACGCGAAAATAAGTCCATTTGAACACGACGTTGAACGTCAAATTTTGGTTTTCGGATTTCGGTCGACGCAGAGTAATAGCATTTTCACTTAGCGTCAATAGATTCCAGCACTGCTATCTTGGCTATAGAGAGTCACTTATATAACTAAGGCTTATCCACATTTTAATTATTTTTAAATTTAAATGTTGCTTGGTTTATCGATATGTTTTCTAAAATTGCATTATAATAATCAGTGGCGGACTGGGTCTAATATTTTTGGTTGCTAGGAGACTAAGGGTCCCAGCTTTAACAACTCGGGCAGGTTACCTCTATCAAAGATAATTTAAACTCGTACGAGTTTAAATTATCTTTGCCTCTATGGCCAATCCGAGACTGATCATAATTTTTTACTTGAAATTCAATAAATGAAGCATTTGATATACTGCATTTTAGACGTCCAATACGTTTATAAAATCACATCATAATATCTTAAATTATATTTAAATGGAAAATAACATATCAAAATAGCAATATGTATGTTCACCGTGCGATGATAACCAGTAGCGGCGCTAAGGGTGGGCTGAAGTGGGCTTTAGCCCCCCTGCATTTCTGAGAGGGGCCACATATTTATATTAAAAGGGCCACATATTCATAATTAAGAGGCCACATATTTTAATTTATGAATTTTCATTATCTCTAGAAATTTGTTTTATTGCGAAGAAACGTTTTTCTTGAAAAAATCTTTTTGTTTACTCAAAAAGGTAGTAGACCATAAACATATAGATTCGGGAGGAAGGTAGCGGAAATTGAGAAAAAGTTGAAAAGAAAGGGGCTTATGGGAATTTAGGGAAATATCCCAGGCATGCACGTGTCCCCTCCAGGTCAGATACAAGGTCAGCAGGGTGTCCAGAAAACGCGACGAGAGCCGCAACAATAAAACGACCTTGCTCTTCTCGCTTCCTGGAAAATTTTGGGTTTATTCGATTTCACCACTTTTGCGAAATATGGTCCATCCAATGTTCCCGCTAAGGGCCACAAAATTCTTAGGGGCCACAAAATAATTAGCCCACCTGTGAAAAAACCTTAGCGCCGCTACTGAAGATAACTTTCGGCAGCAAAAATGATATTATTCGTAACTCGGATTTATTTCTGATTGGAAGGCTTAGAGCGTCAGTGGCGTAGCCAGAATTTCGTCAAAGGGGATCCAAGAATGTTAATATTAAGAGGGGTGTCGAGAAGGGGGTGTCAATTAAGTATAGTCATGGTAGGAACAGGAGGTTGACATTGAACCCTCCTTGTCTACGCCACTGCAGAGCCTTATCGTGGAGCTACATTTGTAGTTTCCCTCCCCTCACCCCTTTTCCTTCTTCCCCGGTTATCATTAGTTAGTTAGTTCCTAGCTCCGCCGCCAGAGCACACATTTAACAATCGCCCGAAGCAAATATTCGGGAACGGGGCTTCCCCGTGCGAACAACATTAATTAGTCCATGGAAGGACTAGTACGAGTTGGTATTTGCCCGTGCCCTTCTGGTCGCGTGTTTTTTTAAACTGTCGCTACAAGAAATAGCTCTAAAATTTATACAAATGCCGGCGTACGCCGCCGCCGCCGGTCATTTTGGCCACGCCGAAGACGCCGTCGCCGAAGGCCTAATCGCCGGCGTAAGCCGCCGCCGCCGGTACATTTTGGGTCAAACGCCGCCGCCGACCCATATCAGATCGGCGCAGGCCTCTACCTCGATCTCACAAATATTAACAATGCCGGCGAGGGCATTATATTTCCAATCGATTGACATATCATTTGTCTTTGTACTTACCGCGAGAAATGGTGCGAACACCGGCGGCGGCGGCGGTGGCGGCGGCGGCGGACACAGTACGTGAAACTAATACACTCAAATCTAGTGTTGTACGTCGGAAAATTTTCCGGAAAATGACCGAGGCCTTTTTTTCGGAAAATGTTCCGTATTTTTCCGAAAAAAATTAAAAAAGTTTTCATTTCATGATATACAAAAATCCTCGGCGGCGTTGAATTTTTTCGGCGGCGGCGGCGTGAAAGGGCAAAAATTTCTCCCCCTTTTTGAAAATTTGGGGAAAAAATTCCTAGATGTTTTTGAAGGAAAAACAGTAAAGTTACTCAAAAAAAATTCGGCGGCGCGATCAAATTTAACAGCGGCGCGCTGAAAAGTCATTCGGCGCAAGATAAATTATCGGCGACGGCGGCGTTAGATCGGCGGCGCTAGGCTCTAATTGGGAGCAACGCCAAAAATCGTCTCAACAATCAACATTGTCATTGTCCCGAAACCAAATTATCTTAAAGGGGAACGGCCAAGCTTTTCCAAATATGGCCTTATTCCGTATCAAAAGATGAACAAGACGTTCAATATACTAACACGTACCTTTTTTTGTCTTGAAAAAATAGCTTTTGGCCCAAAAAGTTGAAACGAAAAATAACGACAGGTGTTTGGGTTTGAATTTTCGCCGCCATCTTAGGGGCTGCCGCCAGCGCCCCTAACCCCGTATGAGCGATTTGCGAACTATCCTAACTTTTAAAATCGCGCAATTTAGGCTTACGTATCTTATAACTGGAATGCGCCGCGCGTGCGAAACAAATTTTTCGCTTCTTCAGCAGCGCGCGCTTTTACGTTGTTTTTCCATCTCACCGACTTCTCACCAGGTGTCGCGGTGGACGCGCGCTTTTCGATTTCCCGAAATTTCTTTATTTTATTAAAAATTAACCACTCAATATTTTTTTATGCGGTTTTCGCCATAAATTTTAGTTTTTAATGGGCTATAGGGCTATCTAACTGGTTAAAGCTTGACCGTTAATTTAGATGGCCGGGTTATCCATTATAAATGCTGTTCATACATATTATTGTTAAGGGCGAATAACGTAAATAAATGTTTATTCAAGTTCTTATTTAGGCCAATGACATTCCAAGTTTACAATTAAATCATTCAGATTTTTATTTGCACCAAAGATATATTAGACAAGTTAAAGGCCGACTACATAATTATTCGGTTTACTATGTCTTTCACTGGAAGTTGGCTCGCTGCGAGACACATGTGCTACGCAAGCAACCAACTACCAGTGAAAGACAGACTAAGCCGAATAACTATGTAGTTAGAGGTCGGCGTTTGAATAAGAAATTATACGATTGTTTATATTTATCCATAACCGAGAATTATTCAGTAATATTCGAAGAAAATGATTAATTTTGAATGTTAAATCGTTGTTTATTCGTATAATTTATTCTTATAAAACAAATAATACTACTTTTAATGATTAATTGAAATTTTGGCGGTTAATTTATTTGTTCCGCCGACCTCTATATGTAGTCGGCCTTTAAGCCAGCCCCGAAATCGTACATATGGAATTTGTAGGAGTGTAGGTTGAACACGATAACACAAAACAAATATACATATGTGACCCGTCCAGTGCAATAGGCGAAACTATAAAGTTCTTTTGGTCTTGTTCAAATGGGAAAAAAAACCGGACTCGTTAAAAATGTGCACGCGACGCTACTAACATAATTTTAACCACGTCAATTAAACATATCATTCCCCATCGACTTTATATAGTTTCGCCTATTTATAGTGAAATTCTTCACAATGATTACATAGCTGTTGCTATTCAGCAGACATCGTTTACCAACTTGAAATCCAACTTTAAGATATTTATATCAAAAGTCAAAATTTCAAAATCAAAAGGGTGAAACCGGGCTACTGTTGAAATCTCTGGCTGAAATTTTGACTTTTGATACTTTCAGGGTGACCAGGGAAATTTATAGGAAAAATAGTAAATTTGAACGCGAATTATAAGATAATATAGAATACATGTGGGTACACGACGACGAAATGTTTTTGGATTATACTACACTTAAAAACTAAAGTTATTATTCTTGTGTATACTATTTTGCCGTTGTTTGGTGGAAAAAATTGAAAATCAAAATAAGTCCAACCAGTAAAATGAATAAAAACTGGTGAAATTATAGGAAATGAGGTAAAATTAATGTAATTTCTAGGAATTCCTATAAATTACTTGAAGTTTACTTTGAAAATGTCGGGAAAAAGGAAATATAGGAAGTCGTTATTTTATTATTATTTGACTGAAAAAAACCAACCCATTACCTTATGGGTAATTTTACATTAATTTTAGTACGTTTAGTAAAATTTACAATATCAAAAGTCTTAGAGATCTACAAACACTACTACAAATCATAAAGTATGTTTTCGTTTATTGAATTTGTAAAAATGTTGAATCGTTTGGAATACACATACCGTATTAAATACGGAGACTTAAAATATTTACAAATTAGTAATACTAACAATGGAGTAACTTGTTCCCATTTTGATCTAAATTTATGTTTGGAGAGATAAATCTATAATTTTCATAAATATCTGGGATATTAGAATTGCTAAATCTATTATTTTCATCAATATCTGGGATATTAGAATTGCTAAATCTATTATTTTCATCAATATCTGGGATATTAGAATTGCTAAATCTATTATTTTCATCAATATCTGGGATATTAGAATTGCTAAACGTTTTAAATTCGTAATATTTCTTTTACATTAGCAAATCGAAAATTATCTTCAGTGGCTTTTTGAAATTGAGTATTTTTGTACGCTAATTGGATTCATTATTTACAAAATAATTATTAAATTGCTCTGTATATCGTTAACCAGAGTTAAACAATGGAATAACTCGAGCTTTTATCTATTTTGATGGGAATGTCATTGTTTTGGAAAATACATTTATAGGTTACGAAAAATTAGAACCACCATTTCCCAATATGGCGGACGACCAATTAGAACCTCCATTTGGAATCTCAAAGTTATTTCAGGAATCAGAAACTGAATTCGTGTTCATTTTATGGCTGATTTCGATATTTTGCAACTTATTTTAGACCAGATTTCTGGATTTTCGAGTCGATTTCAAGATTTCTAAAAACATTTTTCGCTAGAGTGTAACAATATTCTGTTACTATTGGTTTTTTTTTAATTTTTAATTTTCAGGTTTTTTTTTTCAAATAGTTCCCCGAGTTCAATCATATCTTGGAGCTAAAGTTTCGGTACAAGTTAGCAACCGTACAAACATTCCTATTCCGAAATCTGTGTCCAATTAGCGTTCGTTTTTATTTATTGATATTAAGCCTCGCAAGATCCGCTTATAAAAATAAAATCGCGGAGTCGAGCGGAAAGCAGTCGCGGCCGGGTCGATATCACCCCCGAACTATCTGTTGCGCGCTCTCTCCAACAAAACGACCAAAATGAAAAGTGTACATTCACGGGCCGCGTACGAAGGACTGAACCGGAGATAAAACAGCGCCAATTTCGGAGTTACACTCTTTCCTTTCTCTCTCTCTGGCGTCGACTTTTAGTCTATTTGACTCCCAATATATTGATTTCACGGAGAATAAAGGAACTCGTGTACGGCGCGAAAAAAATCATTTATGGCCAGGCGGAAAATATAAATACGGCGAATATTATGGACGTGTCCTCGTGACGTCACGGGGTGCCGCGCGCTACGTTACAGGCGCGAGGTCTACGGCGCGTGCAGTCGATACAGACCGTGCTAAAACCTAGCTCGTGACTCTATAAAGATTCGAATCTGCACGAAATAAACCATTTTTATTTTAAATATTCTATATATTTATGGTGGATCATTTAATTGCCCTTTTACGCCACCAGATTTATCGGAAGTCACAGGGGTATTTGGCGCTAGTGACGTTAGATAAAAGAGTCGTAGGGTTACGTAAGCAGACGAATTTCTCGAATATAATATACTCCATATCTTAAATCATTATACGAAGGTGACCAGCCAATTTAAGATAACGATATAGGAAAATATTAGTTTATTTTAAATATAGGGAAAATTTTTTTAGTTGTATAAGAAAATATTCCGAATTGCGGAAAAATTTCCGGAGATTGGAAAAATAAAAAATCTAAACATATATTACTTTTTAAGGGATTTTATTCAAGACTAGTCCAGAGGTTTAGTTTTACTTTTGGATCCGAAAAAATGAGTCGAAAATGCCGCGAAATGTAAATTTACGAACAATATTAGGCTAATCATGGAATAAAAAACCTTTTTTTCGGGAAAAATACGGAACATTTTCCGGAAAAAGGCCTCGGTAATATTACGAGCGGGAAATTTACCACGGAAAATTTTCCGACTTACAACTCTAGAAAAATTAGATCGTTAAAAAAAAGAGAGAAAATGAAATCTATGATAAAAAAAATAATATTTTGACATGGTTTCAAGACCAACCCAAAGAGAGTAAGTCAAACACATTACGACCAAAAGGTTGAGTTAAGTATGGTCAAGTTAACTCATTCTTATAAGTCGCGTTAAACACGAACCCAGCCAAGCGATCCTAAAAAAACCGTAAAACTTAACCCACCTAATTGTTAATAAGGTCTTAATAATTTCCAAAAATTAAAGAAAAGGCAAAAAGGGATTAAAAACAAAACGTTATGAATATAATGAATCGCCGTTGAGACTGGCAGTACGGCAAAAAAAAGCTCTAATGGCGAGCGGTGGAAAAGCTATTAGGCGGAAATAGCGTGCAGACAAATGGAAGCGACTACATGACCGTCTACACTGACTCTCGAATTACAGCTCCTCTAATAAAGCTGCCTACAGTGTCTAGACTGAGCTAGTCTATACGCGGCCACCGGGGAGCCTATTAAAACAATATGAAAATCTTGGCGGGGAGGTGAGTTCATCGGATATTCTCTTCACGATTCGCGGGACCCCGATATTCCGAAGAAACGGACTTTATATGTCGTATTATCATTACAAATATGTCACGCACCTGTAGTGGCCGCTCTACACTCGATCACGACTTCGGTCTTAAATATTACGCAGTTTACTTTATTTGTCCCGAGTGAAATCACAACATCATCGATAAACGGAATCTTCAAAAATTAAGTATTCATATTTTTGGACAAATTGTATTAGCACGTTTTTATTTCCAACTGAATATACAAACGCTACAAACGAGATATAAATTGGTTAAATTTTAAATAGAAGAATTACCCGTGGAATAATTTTATTCGAGCAACGTATTTCCATTATTAAAACCTTTTAATTAGAAGTCTTCAAAACATATATTTCGTTAAAAAGTGCTCCTATAATTAAAATGCGTAATTGGTGTTTTCATAAAATAAAAAAATAACAAATTAAAGTATAAAATGTTTTTATCCGCGTCACGAACTTAAGCTTTTCCGTACTTTATTGGCACGCGCGTTTCGCACGCGGACTTCAAATTTCGAATTTTTATCGACTTGATCGCGTGCTCTCCTATCTTTAATAACTCCCAGACTTGTAAAAGTAAGAGGCTGTGACGTCAGAGCCACAAAAAAGGCAGCGTGACTTTATTCGCGACCGAAATGAGTCTAGATGGCGTAACGGCGCTAGCTTCTCCGAGGTCGCGCCTATGATCTAGCGTCTGCTACAGACAAATTAAAAAGTCAAAAGAACGTTTTTCTTTAAATATAATTATCGGAATATAAGCAAACGATGCAAAAATTATATTAAAATGCGAGTATCATTATTAAGTGAAATTTACGAATAACGATGAGTTAAAACTAATAGCTAATACTTAAGCCGCTACCTATCTAGGTTTCAAGGGTCAATCAAAGGGGGCGTAGCTATAGTTTTCGGTCGCGAATAGTGATTGGTGCAATTTAAAAACGAAAATATTTGGCGGTTAATTTATTATAGTTTGACCACAGGGCACCAGGTTTCACATTTCTACGACCAGATGTATCGGACGCTAGGGGTAATTGGCGCTAGTTACGTTAAAAAAATTGTAGACGGATTTTTCGTTTGTAATATACCGCCTTTAAAATTTGTAAAGCGATTTCCAACTAAGATAAAAGATTCGAAATATTTCCTTATTTTGCGGTACACGAACGGTTCCCAGCGTGATCGGTAGATGGCGGCGTGACGGTCGAATAGAAAGAACTATTTATACGTGTTATTCTTTTAATGAAAATTAAATCAATTTATTAAATTTAAGCGCGGATAATAATCGTATTTATACGAAACGTGAGATATCGAGAAAATGAGTTTTGATAATTTAATTCACCACCATAAACAAAAATTGTTAGTTTTTCAAGATATTAAAATTACATTGGTATTATCAGAAGTATATCATTTATCTCTTACGAGGGAAGTGCTCGATTACCTATCTACTACCTATAAACTTTTGGTATTATTTATTTAAATTCGATCGAATAAAAAAGGTACAGTAGAAATTTTTTTAATATTTTGGTGACCAGGGAAAAGCTTTGAAAATTTTATAGGAAAAAAAAAGAATTTTAGAGGCGAATTATAGGAAAACATAGGAAACTAAACCGGCGAGTTATATGAAAATATAGGACACTAAATAGGAAAACATAGGAAACTAAACCGGCGAGTTATATGAAAATATAGGACACTAAATAGGAAAACATAGGAAACTAAACCGGCGAGTTATATGAAAATATAGGACACTAAATAGGAAAATCTAGGAAAAAATAATAAGGTAATTATTGTATATCTGTATACTTTGACTCGAATCACCTAGAATAATGATAATTTTTTGTACACTGCTTTCTTGCACTATTGGATCATTTAGCGGATTTAAAAAGCCCGCAAACTTCAAGATTTTGTTCGAAAGTGGCAGTGTTAGAACTAGATGTTCTATGACACGTACAAAAAAGTTCTTTCATTATCAAAAGAGCGTAATTAATTTATAGGAAAATAGGTGAAAATAAAGGAATTTATAGGAAGGCATTAAAAATATAGGAAAATATAGGAAATATAGGAGGTCTGGTCACCCTGCATTCTGAACTGTAGAAATTCACCCTTGGTTTCACAAATATTCGTCGAATAGGGCGACCGGAGCTTAACCTCGCTAAAGGTCGACCTTGAGGTTAGGCTAGTCCCCCCCCCCCCCCGAGAGGCTGTTCATTTGCTTCCGTTATAAGCATTTGCTTTTCAGTTACGTACAACTATTCCATACGCTCACTATACGATTAAAAGGGCAGGCGTGGATTTCTTATAATATATATATATATATATATATATATACACATGCTAGCGTACATACAAACACGCGTAGTAGTCTCCACCATTAGCCGAGAGTCGAGACGCCTGGCTTACGTACGAACCTCGCTAAAGAGCAATAAAAAGAAGTAAGAAAACCTTTAGCGCAGACTGTACCCCCAAAGCGGCGCTGGTACAATCCGCGTAAGATTACCCTTTCAAGAAGAGTATGGGCGGGGAGAGGTCGCAGTCTATTCGCTGGGAGGGCGGGGAGGGCGCGCAGTCTATTCGCGGGGAGGGGGGGAGAGAAAGTTTCCCGTCCGTTCTACTTTCCCGTCTGGCAATGCGTCTGCTCTTTCACTATTCATGATTTTATTTTATTTGATCCGAAACGCGCGACGCGTCCACCCTTTGGTCCCTGGCGGCGGGCGCCGGGGATAATTTTTCCGTCAGCCTCCGCAACAAGTCTTCGGGGAAACCAGTTAACGAGCGTTTCCCATTAAAACGATTAATTAAAAATTAGAGCTTTTTAAAACGGCGCCCCGGAATAACGATTACGAGGACGGGAAAATACGAGAGCGGACGGACGTCAAAACAAACGACTAAAACACCTGTTGACTCGACTGGAAAAGGAAATGTTCGCGTTCAGTGTCTCGCTTTTGTCAAATAGACAGGATTTTTCACGATTAATTTCGTCCCGATTTTTGGAAAATAGGGTAAATAATTTTATTACATTATTATTTTTTAAATTCAATTATTTTATTTTATTTTTAGTTAATGAAATTAACGCGTTATTTTATTTTATTATTAGTTAAGGAAATCAACGAGTTAATTTATTTTTATTTTCAAATTAAGTTACTTTATTAGCGTTATTGATTTTAAATTAATAATACCTTAATTTATATTACGAAATATAGATAAATATAATATTTATCTTTTAAATGTTTACGCAAAATTTAAAATTCTGGTAAATATAATATTTATCTTTTAAATTTTTACGCAAAATTTAAAATTCTGGTAAATATAATATTTATCTTTTAAAAATTTGTACCAAAAATTTAAAATTCAGGTAAATATAATATTTTTCTTTTAAAATTTTTACCGAAAATTTAAAATTCAGGTAAATATAATATTTTTCTTTCAAAATTTTTACCCAAAATTTAAAATTCAGGTAAATATAATATTAATCTTTTAAAATTTTTACCAAAAATTTAAAATTCAGGCAAATATAATATTTATCTTTTAAAAATTTTGCGCAAAATTTAAAATTCAGGTAAATATACTATTTATCTTTTAAAATTTTTACGCAAAATTTAAAAATATAAATCAAATTGAATTTTAAATTTATTTTTTTGGGTTGAATATTTTTTTAATTTATTTAATTTAAAAGGTTAAAATATTTTTACGAAAAATTATTTATTATTATTTTTATTATTATGAATTATTATTTTTCCAATGTCGGCGAAGTTTAGCTAGCAAATCAGTCCAAGTTCAAAGAAATGTAACTGTACCTAGATACCTTTATCCACCTACGGGGGTTTTTTTGTGTAAACCTCGGCGTTTGTCCGGGGAAATAAATAAAAAACACGAAGCGAAGCGTAGAGAGGGGCAAAATGTTAGTCGCACTCACGAAAATAAAACGCGAATTGTAGGAGGTATTCTTTTTCCGATACTCCAAACGCGACACTGGACAGGCGAGGAGAGAGAGAGAGAGAGTGAAGCTTCTCATTTGATTGACCACTCCTTTCCATTGACTTTTAGTCAGCGCCCGGGAGTAAACTTCCCCCGTGGCTTCCGAGTGTTAGGCAAAGCGCCCCCCTTAGGCGTACGATATATCGGGAGGGGGGATGAAAGAGAGAAAAAAATAGTGATTAGTTTTTGTTTGGCAGCGTGTGCCGTGTGTGACGAAAGATTGCGCCTCCCACGCCTAAAAGAGAACCAGGAAAGATCAAGAACGCACATTTTACGTGGGACGCGAAAGCCTGTTACGTACACACATTTACATTCGACGGAAAATATGGCGATACAAAGACTTATCGTAGCCACCCAACGTTTAGGTGATTTTACACTCGATCGTAAATTATGGACGTAAAGTTCGACGTCGACGGAAAAATGTTTCGCATTTTTATCCAACATTTTTCGTCGAGTGCGAAATTAGCAAAAATTTCAGTCTGGCATAAGAGCTGGTTTCCAGTAGAGCAAAAATGCCATGACGGCGAGCGTCAACGCAAAAATTTCAGTTTGGTTAAGGGCTGATTTTCACAAGGGCATAAACGCCACGACGGCGAGCGTCGCCGAAAAAAATTCTGTTAGGCCTAAAGGCTAATTTTCACTATGGCAAAAACGCCACGACGGCGAGCGTCAACGGAAAAATTTCAGTCTGGACTAGCGGCTGATTTTCACAAGGGCAAAAACGCCGCGACGGCGAGCGTCACTGAAAAAAAGTTCTGTTAGGCCTAAAGGCTAATTTTCACTAAGGCAAAAACGACACGACGGCGAGCGTCAACGCAAAAATTTCAGTCTGGACCAGGGGCTAATTTTCACAAGGGCAAAAACGCCGCGACGGCGAGCGTCAATGAAAAAAATTATATTAGGCCTACAGGAGTAAAGGCTAATTTTCACAAGTGCAAAAACGCCACAACGGCGAGCGTCAATGAAAAAATTCCAGTCTAGCTTAAAACATTTTTTTTTGAGTAGACGCTCACCGTCGCGCCGTTTTTGCCATAGTGTAACCAGCTTAAAATTCGGCAAACTATAAGTATACATTGAGGCAAAAGTTGTTCTAACTCTTACCAATTATATTTACCTAATTGAAATGGTTAAGTTACTGATTAGGTAAAATAACCCGGGCAATAATTATACCCAAATTATTATAAATAGTACAATAGGTGATTCTGAAATATAATAACGACCAATACATGTACTTGATATATTAGTAGATGGTGGCTCGCGCGCTCAAATACTTTAACCATACAACAGAAAATAACCACCAATCTTTTTCGGAATCACCCATAGGTTATTCTATAAAATACGGGAGGTCACGAGTTTATGTTAGTTTTATGGTACTGTCAAAGATAAGAGTATGTTCTATTTTTCAATTTAAGAGACCGCGTTAAAAATTGCACGATTCAATTAAATGATTTGGATACATTTGTTCGAATTTCATTCGTCCGAACGGTGGTACAAATGTCCGAATGCCGGAAAACAGGATCGTATGTCCGAAAACGTATTTCATAATTTTCATTTGCCCGAAAACTTTACCACAACTTTTGTTGGTGATTTAGTCGTTCAATTTATGTTAACTTTACTGGCGAATTTCATTTGTTCGAATAATCGTTTGTCCATTTTTTCGAACATTAGGAATTGTTCGGTTTTTTTTTAATATTGGTAATATAAGAAAATAGTAACATTAACGTGAACCTAACCTAACCTAACCAAAATTCACTAATAATTGTAAATTAAACTTGAAAAAATACTTACTTGTAAATAATCAACCCCGTTGCCAGATTTGTCCTTAACGAAAAATTTTTTTTCGAAACATAAACAACGACCAACAATTTTAAAGTTAGTTGCCATTATCGATATTAATACGAATATGAAGTAAAATATACAATATATAGATATAGCAGCAATTAAGAAAAAAACAAATTGAACAAACAACGATATTTAAAATAGTTTTTTATTTTTTATTCTTGCTCTAAAAAAATCCGGACCAAAAAAAAACAGCAATAAGAAATATTAATTTAGCGACAGAATTCGGACAAGTGACGCTACCGATTCGGGCGAATGAAACAAACAAGTTGCCCAATTCGAACAATTGAAACATTTTTTTATTTCGGCGGTTCGGTCGAATGAAATTTGAACATTTGTTCCACCGTTCGGACGATTGAAATTCGAACAAATGTACCTACCCCAATTAAATTATATTAAAGAATTGAACAGCGCGTGCAACAAAAGCAATATTATATTATAGAAAGAGCTAAATTATTTATATCATTGCATTTATTAAAATTGCGATTTAATTAAGATAAATAACGCTTTAGAACTAAATCTTAAAAATACGATAAATGGCTTAAATTTTTCAATATGGAAATGAAGGGTTTCTTAACTTAACGCTAGAAAAATGCGTTTTAGCGAAACCTCTAAAAAACTAGCTACGAGAAAGGGCTGATCATCTTCCCACTCGGAAGAAAATCCGTGTGAAACAGTTCCCGGAAAGTTTCCACACGCTATATCAAACCAAATATAGCTTCCTCTTCTATTTTTTTTTCGAGACTTAAAATGGGCAAAATTAGAACGAAAACCGGCTCCGAATAACGCGCAAAAAGGAACGGAGTCAGTAGTGGCAATTCCCGGAGTTTGGTCATACTGGCCCAGAATACACGCGGCCGCATCATGGGAGAAATCTGAAAACGGAACAATCGGCGAGGAACCCAAATATAGGCGAATACGAGAGGCGAAATCCAGTTTCTTAGAAAACTGGTTGAGGAGTCCCGGACCAACTCTTCTAATCCCAAAATTTTGGCGGCCGACTCCTTCGGGTCCCAAAAACCGAAAGAAACATCGCCTCTTTCCCACACCGCCACCACCGCCCGTCCCGCCACCGCCGCCCGTCCCGCCACCGCCGGGTGGCCTCTTTCATTCATCGACACCCCCTCCGAGGCACTCTGGCTCGGATGAAGAACGGACACCCAGCTGCCGATTGAGACGAAGGCGCGCGACCGGGTACGGTCCGCGACTCTAGATACTCTCGACTGAGAAACGACGGCGAGATGTGGGCCGTAAGAATAAGCGTATCCATCTCCTTCGAAACATTCTTTCCCTGCTCGTCCCGAAGCGCGCGTAAAACGAGAGGGGGGAGCTGTCCGAAGAAATTGATCGATTAGGCTTAGTCACCTCACTTTTTATCGTGACGTTTTTCGCTTCCTGTCTGCGATGGAACTCGCTCTAAAACCGAAAGGGAACCATATTTCATATTTGATAGGATTCATATTATACAACTGGCCCCGAAATGAGGGCTTCCGCGCGAAAACATTTCTGATTTTACTTTGCTTTGATATCTATATCACACGGTGTCGTGTAGTTGGTACAATTATTTCTATTGATTATTTTCCTCGATTATTCTTAACTGTATTTCTTTTTTTAGCCGCTCTTAATTTATAACAAGTATATTTAGTGTTATGTTAATTTCTCAGATTCGAAAATATCTATTTTTACCAGATTTATCGGCATTGAAAATGTATAAATTTATTATATTCGAAAATATCAAAATTAATCGGCATTGGAAAAATTCTAATTTTATCGGAATTGAAAATATACAAATTTGGTGTCGTCCTGGGTGAAATGAAAATTGATCAGAATCGATAATTCTTTAATTGTTATATTCGAACATTTATAATAATCAGACTCGAACATTTACAAAAATTATAAATATAATCGAAAAATTCTATAACTATCAGATTCGGTAATTTCTTAATTATCCGAAAAATTATAAATAAAATCAAACATTTCTATAATAATCAGACTCGATAATTTCTACAATAATCACATTCAGTAATTTCTATAATAATCAGATTCGATAATTTCTATAATCATCAGATTCAATAATTTCTATAATAATCAGATTCGATAATTTCTATAATAATCAGATTCGAAAAATTTATTTAATTGTCAGATTTGACCATTTAGAAATTTATTTAATTGTCAGATTTGACCATTTAGAAATTTTCTTAACTATCAGAATCAACCATTTCGAAAAATTATAAAATATAATCGAAAAATTATAAAATTGAATCGAAAAATTATAAAATTGAATAGAAAAATTATAGGTCGAGTTTCGGTCGTAGGGGGGCACAACACGGGAATGAACAGCCGATCTGAGGGTCTACACCCTATCAGTAAAGTAGGACCGCCATTTGGCCACGAATGAGTGGCAATAATCGTCGGGCGACAGTGCCCTAAAAGACGTTTCAACGTTGATATAATTCTAGTTTTATCTGTGAAGGTGGGGAACGATAAATCACACCCATCGGGAGAATGCGAAAGGGGAGTTTTATAAAATAAAGTTTAGTGACCCCGCATGGACAATGTTTTAATTAAAGGTACCACGCCCAAACAAATACAAAAAAATAATGATTGACACGAACTACTACTATACTGTACCGAAAAACGCGCTTACAACACCCCGATATACAAATACACGCCACCGAAACACGATTTACTCTTTACCAAACTCATGTCACGAAGCGGGCGGGTTTCCGCGAAGACAAACTTTACCCTTTCCCCCTCCCTCTACCGAACAGTCTGTTAATTAAGGATAATAGTTCGTTACAGTCCTAATAGAGCCAATTTTTCCAGAGAGATTCTTAAAATTAATCAGGTCTACTTAACGTTTAATTTAGTATAATAATATAGGTTGAATTACCTCCAGAAGCTATTTAAAGATGCATTGATTTTGGATAGTGGCCGTTCTAAGAGTGTAGCCAGCTATAGGTATGGAAGAGGGAGAGGTGGTGTTTTTCGATCAGTGGAGATTTGGCAAAGGTGGTGCCGGCGAATTGAGACATTTACTAAACGTCAGATCCAAGCCAAGGGGTTAAAAGGTCATTAAGCCTCCATTAGGTCAGTCCCCCCTTCCCCTGTTTCTGCTTTTTCCCTTAGAGCTTTGCCGGAAGCTTCTGTAGAGAGAAAACGGACATACACTCTATCTCCAGATTCCCCCGTCCTAACTAGGTTGAACGTCACCTGGCACCAGAGACCAAGCGCTACACCCCCACTTCCCCCTTCTCGCGCTCTTCCTAATCATTAGCGCCGAAAGGACAAGGGGGGGGGGCGGATAGAGGGGGGAAAGCAAAACCCGAAATCTAGGAGAAGACTCTTCCACTGTTATTTATTGATAATAATGCGATAAACAAATATAAATAAATATAAATTTAATTTATACACCAATTTTTTATTTATATGGTTTGCGATATTATAAACTATATCAAGGAATTATAAAAAAAATATGTTTTTAATATTAATAACAGAGTTGGAACTTTTTGATTTCTTAATTAAAAACCAATCAATTTTTTTTATTTCAATTGGATTTTCAGACAAATAATTGCTATTTTCCAGTCTAATTGATTGTTACTTTGTTTGAATCAGTTAAATAATCTAGAATTATATGAAAGTTTAATTAAATTTAATTACTATTTAAAATTTCTCAGATTTGCCTTTTTATTGGAATTGTTTTAGGATCTTTTATTTGAAATTTTTTATTCCTTAATGGAAATACATCGTGATATAAATTCAATGATTTTTAATATAATCACTTGATTTAAAGCGTTAATAAATAAAATAATTTTTAATATAATCACTTGATTTAAAGCGTTAATAAATAAAATAATTTTAATAACATCCCTTGATTTAAAGCGTTAATTAAATCAAATAATTTTAATAACATCCCTTGATTTAAAGCGTTAATTAAATCAAATTATATTTAATAAAAATCACTTGATTTAAAGCGTGAATTAAATCAAATAATTTTAATAAAATCCCTTGATTTAAAACGTGAACTAAATTTAAGATTTTTAATAATATTACTTTACATAGAGCGTCAATTAAATCAAAGATTTTTTAATATAATCAATTGATTTAAAGCGTGAATTAAATCAAATGATTTTTTAAAATAATCAATTGATTTAAAGCGTGAATTAAATCAAATGATTTTTAATAAAATCGCTTGATTTAAAGCGTGACTTTTGAATAAAATGATTTGATTTAAATCAGCTAAGCCTAATCCCGTCTAAAAAATGTATAACTCGTAATATCAATTATATAAATATATATTTTTTATCTTCCTCCATTTCCCCCCAGTCCTAGTACAATGTAAGGCACGAAACAGGTCTGCGGCGGGAATATCGATTAAAAATAACCTGGCCTGGAAGCAGCTGTCTCTACATACAGAGTGCGCGTAAAAAGTATATAGCGCAGCCGATAAACGGCGCCACAGACGTTCGCCCGCAGCGAAAGCACCAATCTACATCGACTCAATTTCGCCTTACCAACGTTTTTTGACAACTCTTCCCGAAATCCCCCAAATTCAACACGTGCCGCGACAATCGAAGAATTAAAAAAAAAGAAAAAGACGCTTACGAAGAAAGAAAATTTGTTGTCTAGGAACTAAACGACTACGAGATAGGATTAAATCTACTAAAGCGGGATTAAATTAAGAGCCCGGGACTATGATATTAGGGCCGTAAACTGTACCGGATTGCCGGCGTGATCGCGCGGGCGTACAGTCGGTTAATGACTATAGCCGCGCCGATACGATAAGCGGGAAGGAAGAGGTCACTGTACCGAGAAGCCGCGACGTCGATGTCAGAGCCGTCTAGCGTCTGCCGAGGGAACTATTAGCGAGACTATACACGATTTTCTTACAAAGTTATCCCGAAGGCGAACGCCTAAAAAACCCTCCCGCGTTTTTCGGTCGCAGTCGTAGACTTCTATTAGCTCGTCTGGAGGGGAAAAAGTATTTATTAATGGCCGCGCCAGCCAGCGATATTTCGTTTTTCGCTTCCTCCAAAGAGAGCTTTTAATAGGCCTTTTTTACCCTTCTCGGCCCGCGCCGACATCGCCAGACAATGTTTACGCTCGGAGATGTGAATTTATTTCCTTCCTCAAATAATAAAATTATCCAGACACAATATCCAACTGAAAACTAACCCGACGGAATGTTGCCTCGACAGTCACACCGCCATCTACCGATCACGTTGAGAACTGTTCGCGCACCGCAAATTAAGGGAATATTTGGAATCTTTTATCTTAGTTGGCCATTGGGTTACAAATTTTAAAGGCGGTATATTACAAACGAAAAATCCGTCTACAATTTTTTTAACGTAACTAGCGCCAATTACCCCTAGCGTCCGATACATCTGGTCGTAGAAATGTGAAATAAGGTGTCCTGTGGTCAAACTAAAATAAATTAACGGCCAAATACTTTCGTTTTTAAATTGCACCAATCAGTATTCGCGACCGAAAACTATCGCTACGCCCCTTTTGATTGGCCCTTGAAACCTAGATAGGTAGCGGCTTAAGTAGAAGCCGAGGGGTTGGACATTTACCAAAATCCCGTACACTTTGTCTAAAATCGTAAAATCTTTTAACTCTCTCTATGGTAAATTAACATTGAAATCCCAAAATCACTTCAAAAAGTAATGATAAAATCCCGAAATCCCGTACAAAATAATGGCAAGTGTCCGACCCCTCGGTAGAAGCTATTAGTTTTAATTCATCGTTATTCGTAAATTTTACTTAATAATGATACTCCCATTTTAATATAATTTTTGCATCTTTTGCTTATATTCTGATAAGGTTGTCTAAGAAAAAACGTTCTTATGATTTTTTTTAATTTGTCTGTAGCGGACGCTAGATCTTTGTCGCTACCTAGACGCCGTTACGCCACCTAGACTCGTTTCGGTCGCGAACCCAAATTAAGTTGCTATAGAAACTGGTTTTTTTTGTCCCCCCCCCCCCTCATTGGTAGAATTGAATTGTCAAATAACGAGGAGATCTTTTTCAGAGGGAGGAACCCCTATTAATGTCGCGTCTATTGAGAAAGGTGTAAATTGAATCAAGGCGTGTATCCAATAGATGGTTTTAATGTAACCCTTTTTGGAATTTAACGAACCAGCGGGCTCGTTAGCTGGCTTCCCGAAAGACGGATTTCATTTAATTAAACACCACAAAATATATTAATAAATACGACCAGTACGTGTTTTAATTTCCCCTATTACACTAGGGAGTTATTACTTAAGTAATCAAGTGTAAAAATCTTAGGTAATAACGGGAAATCACTTAATAATATGAGTGAAAATCACTTAATAATATGAGTGAAAATCACTTAATAATATGAGTGAAATTCACTTAATAATATGCGTGAAAATCCCTTAATAATATGAGTAAAAATAACTTAATAATATGAGTGAAAATCACTTAATAATATGAGTGAAAATCCCTTAATAATATGAGTGAAAATCACTTAATAATATGAGTGAAAATCCCTTAATAATATGAGTGAAAATCACTTAATAATATGAGTGAAAATCACTTAATAATATGAGTGAAAATCACTTAATAATATGAGTGAAAATCCCTTAATAATATGAGTGAAAATCACTTAATAATATGAGTGAAATTCACTAAATTATATGAGTGAAAATCACTTAATAATATGAGTGAAAATCACTTAATAATATGAGTGAAATTCACTTAATAATATGAGTGAAATTCACTTAATAATATGAGTGAAAATCACTTAATAATATGAGTGAAATTCACTTAATAATATGAGTGAAATTCACTTAATAATATGAGTGAAATTCACTTAATAATACGAGTGAAATTCACTAAATTATATGAGTGAAATTCACTTAATAATATGAGTGAAATTCACTTAATAATATGAGTGAAATTCACTTAATAATATGAGTGAAAATCACTTAATAATATGAGTGAAAATCCCTTAATAATATTAGTGAAAATCACTTAATGAAAAGAGTGAAAATCACTTAATAATATGAGTGAAATTCACTTAATAATATGAGTGAAATTCACTTAATAATATGAGTGAAAATCACTTAATAATGAGTGAAATTCACTTAATAATAGGAGTGAAAATCACTTAATAATATGAGAAATTCACTTAATAATATGTGAAAATCACTTAATAATATGAGTGAAAATCACTTAATAATATGAGTGAAATATACTTAAAAATATGAGCGAAAATAACTTAAAAATATGAGCGAAAATAACTTAAAAATATGAGCGAAAATAACTTAAAAATATGAGCGAAAATAACTTAAAAATATGAGCGAAAATAACTTAAAAATATGAGCGAAAATAACTTAAAAATATGAGCGAAAATAACTTAAAAATATGAGCGAAAATAACTTAAAAATATGAGCGAAAATAACTTAAAAATATGAGCGAAAATAACTTAAAAATATGAGCGAAAATAACTTAAAAATATGAGCGAAAATAACTTAAAAATATTAGTGAAAATCACTTAATGAAAAGAGTGAAAATCACTTAATAATATGAGTGAAATTCACTAAATTATATGAGTGAAAATCACTTAATAATATGAGTGAAAATCACTTAATAATATGAGTGAAATTCACTTAATAATATGAGTGAAATTCACTTAATAATATGAGTGAAAATCACTTAATAATATGAGTGAAAATCACTTAATAATATGAGTGAAATTCACTTAATAATATGAGTGAAATTCACTTAATAATACGAGTGAAAATCACTTAATAATATGAGTGAAATTCACTTAATAATATGAGTGAAATTCACTTAATAATATGAGTGAAATTCACTTAATAATATGAGTGAAAATCACTTAATAATATGAGTGAAAATCCCTTAATAATATTAGTGAAAATCACTTAATGAAAAGAGTGAAAATCACTTAATAATATGAGTGAAATTCACTTAATAATATGAGTGAAATTCACTTAATAATATGAGTGAAAATCACTTAATAATGAGTGAAATTCACTTAATAATAGGAGTGAAAATCACTTAATAATATGAGAAATTCACTTAATAATATGTGAAAATCACTTAATAATATGAGTGAAAATCACTTAATAATATGAGCGAAAATAACTTAAAAATATGAGCGAAAATAACTTAAAAATATGAGCGAAAATAACTTAAAAATATGAGCGAAAATAACTTAAAAATATGAGCGAAAATAACTTAAAAATATGAGCGAAAATAACTTAAAAATATGAGCGAAAATAACTTAAAAATATGAGCGAAAATAACTTAAAAATATTAGTGAAAATCACTTAATGAAAAGAGTGAAAATCACTTAATAATATGAGTGAAATTCACTAAATTATATGAGTGAAAATCACTTAATAATATGAGTGAAAATCACTTAATAATATGAGTGAAATTCACTTAATAATATGAGTGAAATTCACTTAATAATATGAGTGAAAATCACTTAATAATATGAGTGAAAATCACTTAATAATATGAGTGAAATTCACTTAATAATATGAGTGAAATTCACTTAATAATACGAGTGAAATTCACTTAATAATATGAGTGAAATTCACTTAATAATATGAGTGAAAATCACTTAATAATATGAGTGAAAATCCCTTAATAATATTAGTGAAAATCACTTAATGAAAAGAGTGAAAATCACTTAATAATATGAGTGAAATTCACTTAATAATATGAGTGAAATTCACTTAATAATATGAGTGAAAATCACTTAATAATGAGTGAAATTCACTTAATAATAGGAGTGAAAATCACTTAATAATATGAGAAATTCACTTAATAATATGTGAAAATCACTTAATAATATGAGTGAAAATCACTTAATAATATGAGTGAAATATACTTAAAAATATGAGCGAAAATAACTTAAAAATATGAGCGAAAATAACTTAAAAATATGAGCGAAAATAACTTAAAAATATGAGCGAAAATAACTTAAAAATATGAGCGAAAATAACTTAAAAATATGAGCGAAAATAACTTAAAAATATGAGCGAAAATAACTTAAAAATATGAGCGAAAATAACTTAAAAATATGAGCGAAAATAACTTAAAAATATGAGCGAAAATAACTTAAAAATATGAGCGAAAATAACTTAAAAATATGAGCGAAAATAACTTAAAAATATGAGCGAAAATAACTTAAAAATATGAGCGAAAATAACTTAAAAATATGAGCGAAAATAACTTAAAAATATGAGCGAAAATAACTTAAAAATATGAGCGAAAATAACTTAAAAATATGAGCGAAAATAACTTAAAAATATGAGCGAAAATAACTTAAAAATATGAGCGAAAATAACTTAAAAAATGAATGAAAATCATCGAATTATAGCGAGAAATCACTGAAAATCTCAGAATGGTTTATTTGAAAATCAGTAATCAGGTGTACAACAGTTTTTCTCGACTTTTTAGTACTTGGCACATTTAAAAAAAAATTATTTTTCCCCTTTTTATTAAATTTTGTATTTATTATTTTACAATTTAGAATTGCCGTTCCAAAAATGTCCAAACCTCCCGTAACCAGAGCAACTTTAGGTAGGCCCCCAAAACAGGGTTTACACAGACTATATCTACCACTACGATTCTTTTTTATACAATCGAAACGGTTCGCTTCTGGGATAGTGGAGGGAGCATCCAAATCCACGCTTCTTCCCGACCCCCCTTTAGAGGCGGAATAATTCTCCCGCACGCCGCCTAAGTACCCCCCGCGCGCCGCCGAAACCACGACTATAGACAAACCAGCTAACCCGTTCAGTCCGACGCTGGGGCAAAGAATCGCGGGCAAACTGCACCTATCCCTAGCATTACCCGCGAGGAGTCGATTCAATCCGTGACGCAACTATACGTAAAAGCGGCCTTTCTTCCTCCCCCTCCGACTTGTATAGTCTTCGCTACCCCTTCTTAATTCCCTACTATTACAGTGTTTTAGGTCTTACATCTCTTCCATCTTCCCCCTTTATGAACAACATCTCCCCCCCTCCCCCGGCCTTTTTAGCCGCCATTTCATACACTTCTTCTCGAGCTCCGAGTCTGAAAAGTTTTTTTTTTGGCCCGGATTAGGCCAATGCTCTCCCCGGCTAAAACAGGAGTTGGGGAAAAAAATCGGAGACGTCAGTTACGGGAAGTGCCGAACGACGCAACTCTTTTTTTTTGTAAGCCACAAATATATATTTTTTTCTAAGCGTTTTATATTTTTTAAAACGCGCCGGTAAACGCGTTGCGGAGAGTCCCGTGGGTGATAGCGGTACCTCCGTATCAATCTTATTGGATAATAGCAATTAACGATCGAGTTTTTATTTTGGAAGAGAGAAAAACGAAACTTAGAACCGTTGTGCGCGAAATTCGAATTTAAAAGTTGGTGGTGCGGTTTTTTTTTTATTAAAAAGAAGAAGAAAAATACGTTCAAAGTGATTCTCGGATCATTTGATTTGTGCTCTATCGTCGATTTATTACCAACGTCGAGTGCCTTGGGATTTATTCGATGAATAAAAAAATATATATTGGATTACATTTTTTAAAAGTAAGTATTTGGTATATGTTTTGTGTGTTCGGAATTTAAAAGTTTTTCAACGGGTCACGGAAACAACCATTAATTTCTAAATAAGGGGTAATATTATCGTTAATATAAAGAATTGATTGTTTTAAAAAACAATGGTTCTTTATAATATTAGGAAAAGTAAATTTAACCATATTACATTTCGTGAATTCTCGTATCGTTTTAAGTTAAATAATTTATTTATATTTAACCTGGTTGGAATTTTAGCTTTACTTACGTTAGTCGCGTTAGAATATCAAATTATCAGATGTATTTAAAAAATTAAAAATGCGAATATAAACGCTTTTTAATTTAAAATTTATTAATTATTATTATTATCGCGACTGAATTGAAATAAAACTTAAAAATGCTTAAAACTGGAAATTATCCAGCGTTATAACAAATTTAGCAATTTCTCGTTAAGTAATACACTTTTACACGGTTAATTAATAGAACCTATTAATTCAAGAAAAAACTTTCGAGATATTTTTTCTCCGAAGGGGTTTAAAAAAAATTCATCCAGAAAACGGTCACGCTTGAAAAACGAAAACCATTTGAACGTCTGGAAGGCACCGAGAAATTGGGCCCCAACTCCGAAACCGAGACGTTCTAGTAGAGTGTACACCTTTCACCGATACGCCCGCGCCCCCCTCGCTGCCTCCCTCTCAAACAAAATAAATTAAAAAAAAGATTACACGCGAGAGAACTTCAACCCCGAATGGGAAAAACAGAACTTCTCATTTATAGTTACTGATATTAATATAGGGAAAAATTTCCGAGTTCGTTGAGCGGATACTTTGGCGCGTATTCATCATAAAAGAAAGTCGGTGTCCATCAAACCACGCTGGAACGGATACAGTCCGCCTACCTGTCGCCCCCCCCCCTCCCCTGTGGCTACTACGATATTGTCTCCGGATTTCACGGGGGGCCAAATTAAAAATGCACCGGATAAAGATAGCCCCCACCCTTCCACCTCTTTTGGCAATACATCACTTTCTATTTGTTTGGTCCGGGAACTAGTTGTCAAATATTTTGATTTATTTTTTGGTTAAATGTAAAAAAAATAAAATAAAAGCGCACCAACATGAATTTAGTTCAGACGCAAAAGATAGTCTAGAAACTCTAGAAAACGAGTTGGGATAAGTCTGCCCGCGATAAGACTACCACTACCCTCCCACACGTTTTCTAGCGAAGGCTTAACCTGTCTAATATCACTATCTGAGATTGAAAATGTTGTAACTTCAAAAATCAAGTTTTGATAAATTTGTCCATAAAACTTGTATCTTTAAGAAAATATTAGAAATTATATTTTCTAATTTATAACTAGATATTTAGTCGTTTTTATGATGACTTATGATGAAACAGTATGTTGTAGCAAAGATCTCAATTAAATTCAGTGGCGTAGCTAAGGTCTCCGGGGGCCCCCGTGAAACCCTTTTAGGGGGCCCCTATAATCAGTGTCGTTTATAAAGGGCGAGTGGAGATTCAATTCAATTATTTTAACCTCGTTGAGTATCTCGTGGTGCACATTTCGTTTGGATGGGCCAAGTCATCATGCGACTTACAGGCAGAGTTTACTACGGAAAATGTTCGAAACGTTACGAAATTTTAACTCGGGTAAAGAAATATAGATAACAAATTGAAACTCAGGTAAAAAAAATATATAGATAAGGAATAGAAACTCCGCCTGGGCGTGCGTATGTTAGGGTTGGTAACGTTATAACGATACTCCAGTCGATTTATAGATAAGTAACCGGAAATTCCCAAATAATTTTAAGGCCTTTAGTTTACAAATTGATTTTTGGAAAAATTTAGCGAAATATTTTTGAGGCCAATTCAGTTTATCTCATGACAACCAATTATTTTAGTTACAAATTGAAACGCGGGGGGTTACGAAATTACAGTAATAATAGCTATAAATTGACAACAATCATTTCGACCGTAGTGCGGGAGAATAACGCCAAAACGTGGGATTGCGAAAAAAGATCATAAAAAAAAGCACGCGAGTCGGGGATTTTAGCGGAAGTGGCTTTTAATCGCCAAACGAAAGGATTGAGCGCGCGCGCCTTTATTCCGGAAACGAACGGGGGGGGGGGACACTCGGGCTCGCCAGATGCTTACGGAAGCCCATCAGGTGTGCAAATCCATCCGCCGCTCTCACCTGACACCACGCCGCTAAAAGAGAGGTTAGGCCGTTGCCAAGGCGCTAACGGCTACCAGGTGATGGACATGCGAAAAAGGGGTGCCCCTCTCCCAAAGGAATCCCCAAAATAAGTTCAGAGAGAGGGGGACATTAGCGCGGTGACAAATTGCCAAATTAATGGAGGTCCTTCCGCCACTTAACAAATACACTACTAGCGACGTTAATGATTGGAAATTACCTACACGATATAGCATTGATAATAGTTATCGGCATCGCCAAAATTCGAATCTTGGTTCTTCTTGTTCCGAGTTCTTTCGCGCGGTTTATGTAGAGGTCTTTGACATCGCAACTCTTCCCGATATCCAGACTCTCACCGCTTTACGCTCCTTTCCGACGGGCAAGCCACGAAGAGGCTTTTGCCAAAAATCATCCCCGAGTATAGGCCTGTCAATTTTCTTTATTCGGATTCTCTTTCACGATTTTTCGATAATACATTACGCGGCTGTATAGAAGTTTTGTTTTCATATACGCGCTCTTCCTGGATTGTAGGAGGAAAAATACTACAGCAAAAATAAATTAACATTGAACTCGCTTTCCAAATTTCGTCCAGGAAAAATAAATTAACATTGGACTCGCTTTCCAAATTCCGATACATTTAGCTTAATTATTTTTACTTGGGAGGAGACGATTTTTAGCGTCGCGCAAAATTACCCTAACGCCAGAAAAGCAAATTCCTTCAGCCAAAATAAATCAATACGTCTCAGTATGAATCGCACGTATTTATCCAAAAAAAGCATATATAAAATAACACGTAACTGGAGAATTGAACGATTTCAAAATTACGTTTTTGCGCGTGACAGTACCTTTACATTGTGTGGTATAGCAGGCTTATTTACCTGCTTTTATACCTTAACATGGCGGCGTATTTTCACGCGCCAAATGAATTTTAAGATCCACCAATTGTTCTGACAAAATCTTTTCCCCTTACATAGACGCCATGTCAAAAATCGTGCATTTCCTTGTGTACAATTTTCCTTGGTTAGACGCTTTAGCGCCTGCTGCCTTCGGAAGGGGAAAATACCGAAATTGTCTTCCCCCTTTCCGTAAAATGCTCAGCATAAAGGCTCGTCCAATGAAATTTGTACAAAACACGTCGTTAGCGTGTCTAAAGGCTAGCTGCGTTCTCCTTGTGTTTGTTGCTCCAAGCTGCCAATCCCCCCTCATGCTCCTGCCCCCTAAAACTTTAAATCAGCCCGGTATCTCATTGGTTCCTAAAACGTATGCCTCCGACGCGATTTAAATTTCCTAAACTGTGGAAACCCTGAAATAAGCCATTTAAAATATTTGAGCTACACGAATTACGAATTTCCTGCCAAAACCTCATATATCGTACGGTAACTATCTAAAAGTATAACATACAGAAACTGTGGTTTGTCCTTACGCAGTTTAATTTCTACATTTTACATCGTTAGGCGTACAGGGTTGCCACAATATTTTCAGATTAAAATTCCCTGACCATTTTAAGAGATTTTCCCTGACCTTTTAATGGCAAAATAGGCGCTTCAAGTAAGTAATATTTGCAAGTCTGTTTATATAGTGCTTGTTTTGAAATAATAGTAACTTTTCACCTGTAAATAGAACGTCGTGTTTTTGCTATACGTTTAAAAAAGCTACCTGGTTAAAAGGAAACACTATTTGCATACCGTACAAGTGAAACGTTTCCATTATTTCATCAAGCACTATATAAATAGTAACTTGCAGGAAATATTACTTCTTGGCAATTTCTTTGAAAAGGTTTCATTGAAGCGTCTATTAGACAATTTTTAACTTTATATATTTTACTTTTATCAGAAGTTAAATTCTAAACCAACTTATATTTCAGTACAAAGGTCATTGCCACGTTAAAAAAGTAGCCAAAATTTCAAGGAACTAAACAATAATCATATAATTTGTCATAGATAAAATTGAATTCCCTGACTGATTTCAAATTCTTAAAATTCCCCGACTTTTTAAGCCCATTTTTTCTCTGACGTGTGGCAACCCTGGCGTAGAAATACACACGGTAAATTTAAGCCGTACTGTGGTGTACACATCCGCGGTTCGGCGAGAAATTCGCGCCTTATGGAATTTGCGTCGAGCTTGCGAAGGTACCGGTTCCATTTCAAATTTTCAATGGCCTTTGTAGTTGGTTCTCTCGTCAGAACTATTTCGATATAGAGTGCAATTTCTTAATTGAACAGTAAAAACTCAAAGGACTTCGTGTACCTATCTTCTGCCTATAATTAGTTGATTTTAATCTGTCTGGTAATGACGATGTTGGAAATGCCAGGTCATGTCAGATGAGTTGATTTGAAAAAGGTGTTAATTGACTAAATTCCCCATTTAACACTACAGCTGTGACGTTACAAGTTTTCAAAATCGTATCAGATAACAACACTCTATTATTGTTGTGAAATACAGCTCTGTTTTTATCTATCTCTCAAATGCGAGATGACGAGCGCTTACGTCAGAGTAAATCATAGATAAAACTCTGGTACGGGTAGTCGCTAAGTGGGGTCAAGATTCTGCAATAGAGATATAGAAATGGTTAAATATTAACAACTAAAACACGCGATTCGGCTACGATCACCGGAATATTTTTTCCCGCTCTACGTAATGACGTATTTTACGGAATATTCCCCAGCCTTTGTCGAACCAGGTGCTTCCATCTACAGGGCGCCACGAAATACATTATATCGATTGGTTTGGAATGGTTTAAAATTTTAACAAAAATTACGTACTTAAATACTTAGTTTTTGTTTACCAATAAATGCTAAAGAGTTAAGTTTTTGGGTTTACAGCGGAACAAATTTTTTACTGCAATTATATCCAATATATAAAGTAGATGTCTCTAGCGTGACTAAAATTTTGATGTTCAAATTTAATTTTTTTTAACCCTAAAATAGTTAAAATTATAATTTTTTCTTAAGTATCCTGCAATTTTCCCACGTACTGATTTTTAAGTATTATATTAAACCAACACGGAAGAAAACCATTAAAGTTATAGTTTTTCGTTACTATATTAAAATCTGTCAAAATAAGTTGGGGAAAACTTCAAAAATTATAAACATTAAATTTCAAACAGTTAGAAAACGGATAACTTTGAGAAAGTCTCCCAATTTTTTTAATTTCAGAAAAAAATATAAACCCTTTATATAGGGAAAAAGATCAATATTTTAGCAAAGGTAGCGAGTAGATGTCACTAGCGCATGAGCGGCGAGCGAAATATGGGCTTCTAACTTGGTTGGCGCAAGATTCGAACGCGAAGTTTTTCTGACACAAACTAACACAGAAAACCAGAAACTTAATTGTAAAAAAAAAAATCACCCTTCAAACGAAAAAGTTGTTTACGAAGGAGAAGAGATTTATTTATCTTTTTTACTACATTACAGAGTTCTAAAAAATAGGCATTTTTTATTATTTGCAGTTAAGCCATCATAGAGAAAAAGTTTATGAAAAATACATTTTTTCTGCTAGATCATGGGAATCAAATCGACTTTCTGGGATGGGGAACCCAGGAGAATAATAAAATTCAAAAACGAATTGTTACTGACAATTCTTCTCCCCATTCGGTGACAAAAGTCCCCAGAATAAGAAACCTCTATAGGTTTTCCCCCTCAAGTAAAGAATAAAATTTAAGCATTCTCTTACTGTGGGAACTTTTGGTGAAACCTATACAAGACTTTTAGACCCCCAATTTTTTCATGTCTCCTAAAACGGATTTTGAAATCCCCGCCTGCTTCCCCCATAAAGGTTTCTCATTTTTGGCAGGAGGCTTCAATTTAAGAAAACCCCTTTAGTAACATAAATCTCCCAGGAAGAGATTTTGTGGGAGGCCAAAGGAGGAAGAGATGAAGGATGGGGGAAGATGCTGAGGATAACAGAGAGAGAGAGAGAGAGAGCAGAGAAATAAAAAATGAAAAAGGGAGAGAGAAAAAGTAGGGGTTGGATCAAACCAGTTTTGCCTTTCCCCATTGGCTCACTAAACCAGTCAACCCTTTGATTTGGGTAGCCCGAAGGGAGGAACTAGTCCCGTCAACTTCTTTCAAGCTCTTCCCTCGCTCTATCCCTCCAATACTAGTCTGCTCGCAACTGCTCTACATAATGGATGTGCCGCATATCCTTTGCATAGTTTATGTAATACTCCTCCTACTTTGCATAACATCCGAGCAGCAGTCTATACTTTCTTGAGGTTTTTTTTAATTTTCCCCTTTACCCCCCTTGTGGCTTTTATAGCCCCCAAATGATAGTTTCCTTCAGGCATTGGGGGGGATTCAGAAAGAGCAGGGCTCCTAGATTTCACTATTAGGATGGGTGATGAAAGAAAAAAAATAGTATAAATATATACCTCCAATTATTCGCTCACCCCTTATCCGGGGCTGGGGATTCACGTGACTATTATAGACCAATAGAGCGGGGAACCAGATTTGAAAACTAGTATCTACAAGAAATTTTAGGGACAAAACGGCTCGCAGCTCTATCTATTCAGATTGGTTTCCCCCCTCCAGTTGGGCAAACCTGCCAAAGGCATGGGCAGCTGTTGTTGCCGGTGCTCTCTAGCGTCGAAACCCTTCCACCTAGCCTACTACTAGCCTACATTCGAAAGGGCTCCAGTCCCCCCTTCATTCTCTCTCGTTCCTTATTCAAATGCCGAGGCTTCTTCGGAGTGTGAGAACTGGAAAGACTAAAAAAGGATTTTTGCATAAAAAAGGAGCCATTCCGAAAGAGAAATAGGGTTGAAAGAGCTAGTTTTGCGGCAAGCTTTCACCACCGAGCGCAGTGTATGAAAAGGGTTCGTACCCTCCATCTTGGATTTTATCCCCAGCCAATGATTGTGCGATCACGCTAGGCTTAAAAGGGGAGACTCGGTTGATATTACCGTTCCAGGAGAGGAGTCTAGTCTCAACCAGTTTTTACAACCATTTCTATTACGAGGCTTGATAGTAAGTATATCATTTATAAAAAAACTTATTACTCAGGTTTAGATTCTTTTTCCAAATAACTGAGTTCAGCCAAAATAGGATACGCTATACGCAAGTACCACCATCTTGGATTTCTTTCGTATACACCAAAAAGCGTATTAGAATGTATTTTATTATTGTCATAAACAGGATTATTTGTTGAAAAATTATTTTCCACAAAAATTCTTCACCACCCTTCGCTTTGAACGAATATAAACTAAACCAGTTCTCCAGTTTTTGAGAAATCAAAAGGCCGCATGATAGGCAGCGAAGTATTTCTTTCGACAGGTAATCGAGAAGAGAGGGTGGGGTAGTCAAGTAACATTGCCTTAGGGGGAGGATAGGAAACATATTTGATACGAAATAGTGACTCAAATAAAGAAAAACCTTTCTTACGTTTTCAAAAATTCATAGATTAGCAATAAAATATTTAAATTATAAAGCCCTGGAGACATGTTGGTAGAGCGCTAGGCTTAAGCCTATAGAGAGGGTTTACGCCTTTTGGGGAGGGGATGTGTTTAGATGAAAAAAAAGAAACTTGACTCCCAAAGGAGTGCGTAGCGAGGATGCGCATAAAATCTTAGCCACCATCTTGGATTTTTAGGTTTTGGGGGAAACGATAACGCCATCACTATACCCTGCGTACCTAACTGAACAACAAGATGATACATGGTATTCGCGTTTATATCATGATCACTATTTCACGTTAAACCGGTAATGGCTTTAAAAATTATCACTGGTCAAAAGTTCCGCAGGGACCCCCAACTCGGTGCTGCGTATTGGCTACGGAACTATCGGGCAACTCAGCGGTCAACGAGCGAACAAAATTATGAAATAGCATCGTCGTAGTTGCGTAGTTTCGTGTCTAGCATAATACTACTCTCGGCCATGCCACTAATTTTTATACTATTTGTCCCTAATAATTAACGTAATCAATCTCGTACATTAGGTCAAAAATATTTACCTGAAATAATACTTTTCAACTTATTAGCTTTTGTTATATATCAGTAATATGAGTAGCCCAACCTATAAAAAAATAACTAATGAAAAAATTCCAAGCTAAAATTTTTGTAATTAACATACAGAATCATTTTATATTTTAGGTAAAGACAGCTGGATTCAGACTTGTTCGTCAAGATTTTAGAAAGCCTGGGATTGGAGAAATATCGGAACATCCCACACTTTGGTGAGAGTGCGGGGTAGCTATGCGCATGACCAAAAGTTGAGTAGTATCACTTGCGTTTGACGACTGACTGCAATCGTGAGCCTCTATTAATGCAGAGCGGGTCTGAATTCAGTTTGTCTATTATCTGCGTAAGAAATGTGATCAAAAACTTTTAAAACCAAAGCTAATAATGAAACTTACCCAAAAACTAAATTACGCTGACTGTGTATAAAAATTTGAGCAACAAATCAAAATGACGCAGTTGGCTTTTGATAAATAAGCCGCAACATAACTGGTAATTTTTTTATAGTTAATTTCTGGAAAAAAACCAACAAAACAATTTTAAATTTAATGACTTCAAAATTTTATTTTCAGATTGAAAAAATTAATGGAATATTAAAGAGTCTGGATAAATACACGTACAAGTTTCATCACCATTGCCAGTAAGCAACTATCGACTCAGTGTAAGTAAATCTCAAATTCAGTTATCGTTAATGTATAATAAATCTAGCTTTTGGCTTAACCCATATTATTTTCAAAAATATAAATGCCGCGCAGATAGTAGATGACTACAGCTACATTTTCATTCTAATTATATCAAATCCCACTCCCATTTATTTGAAAAAAATATTTAAAAACAATTTTTAAGAAAGTTACTGATCACGGATAACTGATTTAATTTATAAAATAACCATTCCCGTACATGTCTATAAAAGGAATTTTGACTAATTTTAGTTAAGTAACCCCATAATTTTATAACCTTTGACCTCTAAAATTGGAGAGGCTTAGCAACCTTGTAAGTGCCATATGATACTTACAGTAAGTCACATTGTAAACATAGAATAGGCTTCGCCAAGTATTTAAATTTTACCACAATGTTTATCTAGTTAATGCTACTAATCAGTTAAATCTTAGCTCTTTAGGTACGTAGTTATTGAAACATCTCCCTGTAGTCAGAAAACTTTTAACTAACTATTACCAATTTACCACTCACCACCAACACCCACTACTCCCAAAACCTACTGTTATAAAAGCAACTACCCCAGAGATCATTGCAGGGTGGCACCACCTCTCTCCAAAACTCCAAACTAAAAAAACAAGGTTCCAATCTAGTGATTGGTCAGTAAAAGTAGATGGCCCCATAAAGCCCACATTCTCGTTGCAGCCATAGTTTCTATGGTGCAGCAAAAAATTCGATGGCCTTTATTTTAAAAAGCATAACTCATAGAGGGTGAACATTAAAAATTGTGCATGTGGAAGTATGCCGTTAGGAGGGTTCCATAAGAAAACCCCTAAGCAATAGTGATCTTTGGAGGAGCCCCAATATGATCGTTTGTAAGGGACTATTTTTTATCAATGCTATATTATTGTTATTTATTTTTAATTTTAAGTCAAAAATAGTCAGATTTAATAATACTACTGGAAATGTTTTCTGTGTAACCTTACAGAGGCGTATCTAAAGTTCATGGGCGTATTAACCTTTTGGTCCGCCCTAGGCCTGGGGGATTTGTCGCCCCTTGGGCCTGGTCAGCTATGAATGTTTTAACGATTTAAACAAAATTAAATTTTGACGCCCTAGGCCCTGGCATCGTTTTTTCTATTCGTTGAATCGTTAATACGGCCCTGAACAAGGTGGGCCCCTCATAATCAGAGTCGTTTTGGAAAACCTTTTGGGGCCCAATTTCTTTCACCCTCCCCCTGTCCGAGACACGCAGGGGTGATATTTACGCCACTGTAACTCTATTGCTAAATTCATCTGATTGACAAATTCAGGTGTAAGTATCCAGCTCACCCAATAGCGAAGCCATACAGGGCCGTACTTAGAAGTCTCAAGGCCCTGGGCGAAATGCATAGGGGCGAAACTGAGTGTAGCGGCCCTCCGGTATATACCTCCTTATGGTAAAATTATTCGCCCCCCCCCCAGCATGGCCCTGAAGCCATAGTGTCTTGACCCTTGAGCAGTAGCGTAAATAGTGCCCCCGCAAACCCCACGGCGGGGGGGGGGGGCGAGAACTAAGAGGCCCCCCAAACGTTAATGATTAAAATCGGTGCTTTTAAAAGGGCCCCGAGTCGTTTTTCGCGGGGGGCCCCCGGAGTTCCTAGTTACGCCACTGCCCTTGAGCTCATAGCAAACGGGGAAAGTCACCATATTAAAATTTAGCCATCGAAAAGAATTGAGATTTATCATTACCCCAAAAGCCAAAACCTTGATGGTAGCGTTGTATTCTGCTGACACGCTCTTATAGATTTCAGTATGGCCACGCCCTAAAATCTGTATGTAGCATCATCTGGATGTGTTTGTTAAACATAGATATTTTGGTTACAAAATGAACCAGGCTCAAATCAAATCAAGCAAGTGTATATCTTTTCTTAGTAAATCTTTGGTGGTAATGGGTTAAGTCTCCCTGTGACTTGTCCAAATCAAGTATCCGCTGGGTGAACATAAATAGATAATATTTATATTTATATTTATATTTAGTATTTATATACACGTTAAAATGTGTTAAATTACTTTTCTACACATCAAATATATTTCAATAGTTACAACAAAACAATGAAATTTAAAAAAAAATCTAAAACTGAAGTTCCACCCTTTAAAAAAATGTTGTAAATTGTTACATATTTATTGAAATGAAATTTTACTAATTTTATAGTAAATATAATAAGTTTTATTCAAAATAATGTATCCCAGCTGGTGGGTCCGGCTTTGAACCTAGCTTATTCATAAAAAAACGTTATCGTAGTTTTGTAGCCTCCAGATGGTGCTACGTGCGGATTTAAGGACATGTGCTATCTGTAGTGTATAAGAACATGGTTATGTTCAAGGTGTTTAAAGGCCTAAATACGTTCTTGCGAAAAGCAAATGCACACATTTATTTTTGCCATTAATTTTTGTCATTTGGAATTAATTTATACGGTTTTTCGTGGTACGTCACCGGTTGTTACAACCTCTATTTACCTACAAGCACGAGGTAATTTTGGAGGCACGAGGCGACCTTGATATAGGATATAGTCTTTCTCCCAGTTACGAAATATTTCACCAAGCCGTGTCGTCTCACTCGTACCATTATCAGTGGTTTGCAAAAATCAAGTAATTTTTCCACCGCGTAGAAATAACCCGTATGACGTCAGAGGTAGCTTAACTGGTGAGACGATAAATCAAATAGGTTGACCATTTTAAAGTGGCCAGTAAGTTACGAGCTATACAATATCGGGAAAAAATTCCAGCGATTAGAATTTTTTTTAGTCTTTAGAGGGAACATTATTTTGGGCGGATTTATAAATAGCAACTCTTATTCCAGTTTTTGGAGACCGAAATTCCCCGCTCGTTACCCCCAAAAAAGAGAGCGAAAAAAAGAGTGGAAAGAATTTTAATACGGGGCAGAATGAAACCATGTTGTCTGGCTCTTCGAGGGGGTCTTCTAGTAAGGTCCGCGACCGCAAAAAGCTTCCTAATCTCGCGGCATCCTCTTTAAATAGCTCGCTGTCCCAGACAAGACACGCCACAGACCCAGACAGAGCGCTTTCGAGTTCCGCCTCGCGTCACACGACGCCCGACAATATTATTATTACCACCGATGACATTAAAAAATATATTTCTGCGAGGAAAGAAATTATACGAATATGACTTTCGTGGGATTTCCCCCCTGTCAGGCTTATTTTTTTTCTACGAAATAACATAAGTCTATTCTTACGTTCCGTAAGTGTGTCAGTTAGTCGAAATAAGTACTGACGTGTCGTGACGTAGAATTGACGTTACACCTCTGGCCTCGTGACTTAGTCTGAAGTGGTCATTCTACAAATTACTCTAAGTAATTAAAATTAGTACAGTCAAAGCTACGTTCAACGAAAAACCCCGTGTCTACGCCACTGATTTTAACAGAGGATCTCAAACAGGGTCGCGGATAGAGGGGGACAGAGGGGGCTAAATCTTCAGGGTCTGGCGGAAAAGAGCCCGCAAGCGCGCTTTATTGGCGGCCCGGGACGATAGGGGCCCATCGCCTAGCTCTTCGCCAACAACTCTCTTGAATATTTCAGTTAGAAGGGCCCACGATGACATAATTTTCCCCGGGGCCCGAAATGTATCGATACGTCCCTGATCCCAAAATGGAAAATAATTATGAAAGACTTAACCAATATACTTAAAAAAATGATGTAACGTGAAAATTTTTCCTTCATTCAAATGGCCGAATTTAACACATCGCCAAAGATGCGAATCAGTAACAAATAAAACTCATTTTCCGTAGGTTTAATACGATTAGATAAGAGATTAAGGTTCCGAACAATGAATTGATTATTTCATTGTTAAGAACTCATCGGTATCTATAATTATTTATAAAAAAAAATTAAATTGAAAACAAATTGTTGTTAAATTAGGCACGGCGTTCTTCCCAGACGTTTTATTGGGGCGCTTAATATATCCGTAATGAAAATAAACACATCCACCCACGATTACAAGCGCCAAAAATACTCTATCGAGAAACTATGATTTAATACGTAGTACATGTATTAGATTAAATGGGATACCAACGTGGTAAATGCTAAAAAACGAAGAGAGGAGAGAAAGGGAAGATGATGATGTAGATACGATCTGACTATAATAACTCGTAGACTGCACCCTGTCGGCTAGGCGCGCGGCGGGCTGTCTGGTTGGAGGCCGGGCTCCGAAGGGGTATTAGCACCAAGCGGAGGGTCGGGAGGAGGAAGGGGGTTGAATAAGTGGCGGCGAAGAGTTTCTTCATTTCCAGGGGGTTAACGGGTTGAGCGACCATCACCAGACGAGCAGTGCCGATGCCCGTCTGCGACCTTTCCACGGCCTGTTGCTATGCCACAGCCATCTTTCAAGCTACCAAAAAAAATATATAGGCAACACAATAAATTATTATTATCGGTTACCGCGGCCACAATCTGCGCCTGGCATTTATTTTTTATTTCGCTTTTACCCGTAAAATTCTTTTATGCGTTTGATGATTCTCTTTTGAATCGCATTCTGCTCCCCATTTGATCAAGTTATAATTCGCGAATAATTCGTTCGAGGCGTTCGTGGGTCGGGCTTCGTTGATTTTATTCTTTGTCTTTTTTGGCGTTGCGTAGGTTCTAATACGGTCTAGTCGTAATGCATCATAAATTACGTAACCGCGCGTTGACACCTATATACAGAGTGTTTTCTAAATTAACGAGCAAATTCATGACGCGTTCTTCGGGTTAAAATCTTATTTGAACGCGCATCTGTTCTAAACTGTTCCATCGAAGAGATCATGGGCCCCCAAATGGTATGCGGAATATTTTTGAAAATTCTGGCACAAAATTCGTACTTCAGGGAGTAGTCATTTTTAGAAATTTTGTCCGCTTGATTACTGATTTTCAAAAAACATTCCATAATCACAATTTTCCTGTGATTTCCAATAACTTTGAACTCACGATTTCCCACGATTTGTACACAAACTATGGGTCAAATTGAGCTCTAACTGTTTATTGAACATTGGTCTTAAGGTACTTCGTTGCGTAGGAACCGCGAAAACTAACCCCTAATAACAACTACTTATCTTTAATTGGAATACAATTAGTCAAAGATATAATTCACATTATTTGGTAGAAATTGAGGTCCCATATCTCAAAAATTGACAACTTTAGGACATACCATCTTCAATTGTTCTTGGACATTTTCCCAGTAGCGCAACCCTGCCGTTTTTTGGGTCGGGTACAACGCTCGTAGTCGGTTAAGTGGCGTAAATGGGTTTTAAGCGGCCTTACCGACTGTTGAGATTTTTAAAAATTATGATAGTCGGTCCAACGCTAAGATGGTAAACTATAGCATTTCACTAGTAACAATTTCATAGTTGGATTAATTTTATAGATTGTTTAAGTTGACCAACTGGTCGGTATGTCATAGTCGGTCAACTGTACGCTGTGTCTTCAGTAAAATTTTCATATATATTAATCGTTTATTCCCATTCGACCGAAATCCCATTCGACCGAATCCCATTCGACCGAAAGAATTTTAAAATGTAGCCCAATTGGCGGGGTGATTTGGTATTTTATTTATAAGGTATGTACTATCGAAGATCCATGTTTAGGTTAGGTTAGGTTAGATTAGGTTAGAGTTGGTTAAGTTTACTATTTCAGTTTTGGTTCAGTTACTTTTCTTGACTAGGTGAAGATAAAAATATAATTCATGCTCATTCCATTTTATTTTCCAATTTATATAGCCGCGTTCGGTCGAATGGGACACATAAAAGCGTTCGGTCGAATGGGACACATAAAAACCGCACGTTTCGGCGGAATTCGGTCGAATGGGACACCTCAAAAACCGCCTTTGGTCGAATGGGATTTCGGTCGAATGGGACTAAAGCATATTAATAGGTGTTTCTATAAAATACGGGAGGTCACGTGTAAATGTTTCACGTAACTTACGTCACTATCTTTAGTTATTGAAGATAGAAAGCACGCGCTCGAGTCGATAAATATTTTGGATTTTGACGTCCACGTGCCAAACGCGCGTGTCAATAAAGTACTAAAAAGCTTAAGACCGTGACGCGGATAAAAACATTTTTATACTTTAATTTTTTATTGTTTTATTTTATGGAAACATCTATTGGAGAAATAGAAATTTCGACGACCTCTTCTTAGGGATTGAAAAAATAATGAACGTAAAACATTTGACCAACTTGGTGATTTTGGGAAAGGAGTTGGTATCCTAGAGGGAAAAAATGACTTCGCTACGCCCCTGGAGGAAACGTAGACAGACTTAATGTTTTAATGGGTTGCCGCAAAAGCAATTAAACGAGAAAGAGTGCTTTTCTGGGCGGAATTTGCCAAGTTATTACTCCTAAAATAACAACAAAAATAAATTGAGCACGTGTCTTAAATGAAAATAAACTCTTTTTCTCCATTATCACGATCGTAAAGTGACTTGGCCCTCCCCCCGTTTTAGTTTTTTTCTCTCTTTTATACCTTTACTTCAATTTATAAGAAGGTTTCGCGAGAAATGTAGACAAGATGACGACCATGGCTCAAAGGCGGGTCGTGATGGGGGAGAAGGGGGATGACGCTAGGCTTCCGTTATAGAGCCGATGTCACCAGCTGAAAGCTACCTACGGAGACATTAAAATTTGAAGCGAGCGTAGCATGTCAAACTGACTATTTTACATAAACGCTCGACAAGCAACAGATTCCAACGTCTAATTATCACCCTAGACTCGAAGCGTTATTAGCCCATTTCACTGTGCACGCGTTTGACGCCCAAAAATTTCAATAGAGCAAATTGCGGAATTATAAAAGAGAAAAAGGTGTTCTACAAGTCACGCGTTTACTTTTTACACATCGAGAAAATAAATTCATCTTGACACATCTGCTTATGGGCACGCGAAAGCGTTTTTTCATAGAGGTTAAAAACTTTGTTATAATGGAAATAGCCATAAAAGCCACCACCTCCCCCAAATCAATTAAATTTAAGCTAAAAAGGTTTTTCCTAAAACTCCCAAAATTAAATTTTATAAAAACTATAAACCTTAATTAAATTTTGCAAAAACTATAACCCCTAAATTAAATTTTGTAAAAACTATAACCCCCTTTATGAAATTTTCAATTTTGTAAAAACTAGAACCACCTAAATTAAATTTTGTAAAAATTAAATCCTTTTGGAAATTTAAAAACAAGCTTCCTTCACCCGAAAATTTCAAAAAGGATTTTTTACGCTAACCCTCAATTTCTTTGAAAAATCCAACCCATATTTAAAAATATATATATATTTAAAAACGCAAACCAATATATTTTCGGAGGCCCAACCAATCGTTGTTTTTTATAGAAATTATTTCAAACCTTAATTACCTTTGGCTAAAGCGGTCAAAGGTCTTTGATTACTTATTTAAAACGTTTTGGTTTTTGACAATATTGGTCAGGGACTTTCGGGGGGTAGGGAGTCCCTACGAAGATGGACAACCCACCGGTAAAAGACCCCTAAAAACAAAGCGTACAAATATACCTCATTTTGAAAAAGAAAAAGCATAAACAGATCGTAAATAAAGCATCGCATGATTCGTAGAGCTCTGTGCGGCAGGCGGTTGCGCCGCGGAATCGAATGTAGGCGTACGAATTTGGCGGGCTGGCTCGCGCCCGCATATCGCGTCCTTGTTTCAACGTGCACGCTGCATATGGCGAATTTCGAAACGGTTTGGCGGTTTTCTGCCAGGCCACTGTCTACGATATGTCTAGGCCAAAGACTCGCGCGCTCACGTAATTTCTCTCCCCCCCTCCCCCTCCCGCTTCGTTCTTTTATGTCTGCCAAACTAATAATGCCAAGATCCCCCTTCCTGACGCGAAAGCACCTATAAGAGCAGTTGCATTTTTTTTTACATTCGCGACCCCCACGATTCTCTTCCCTCTTATACCTTTTCTCATCTTCTATTTTTTTTTCAGGGTTTTAATTTTTGAATCACTCCCCCCCTTCCTCTACCGTTCACGTGCAATAACCCATTCAGTTGTTATTCTTTTATACGCCAAGACATTGTTCTTTTGCCTGGCAGGCCTATAGTGGACGAAAGGGTAAACGTATAGAGGAGTGTAAAGTCGGGGATGGGGTAAAGTGCACGGGCTGATGCTACGGTAGCTTTGAATTGATATCCGAGCAGTTGGAAGAACGAAAGAGTTGGCCATTGCGAAAGAAAAATGGTAGGACGTCAACGCGTCGCTTAAAACTCTTTTAATGGGTGGAAATATTAAGAAAAGGGGTATTATGTTCTTCGTCTTTCGCGACGAATTCTTAAGACGTAATTAAAGTGAAACGATTTAGAGCGAAGTACGTGTTGTTTGTCTTAAAGATAATTTCTAACGCTGATTATCTTATAATGTAAATGGACTTACAGGGAATATAGTTAGGATATCGTTCTAATTTAATTAAATACTTTTAAATTGATAGTTTTATATAAGAAAATCATTAATATATCGGATTAAAGAAATATTTTGATTAGAATTTTTCGTCATATAAAAATGTAAAACACGAGGTTTCACTCATTTTCTCGTGAAGGTTCAAAAAAATAAATGAAAGTGATCAATCGATGATTTTTATAAACTCTTTATTTAACACAATTTATTAAATTTGATTGAAATGATGGATATCATTTATGAGGTACGAGACCTTGAATTTTGTCTGGGATTTCCTAACGAGATATTTCGCTAGACTCGGAAAAAGTATTAAATATGAAAATAACGTATATTATGGGTCATGGGTAAAATAAAACGGGCGACATTGATAGAAAAAGATGCACTTTTAACAAATCATAAATGCCGTGTTTACGTAGTCATCCGTAGTTACGGATGGACGCGTTTCGAGCTTCGATAATGAAGCTAGTTCTGGGTGTCATTCGTACGCGGTAGAAGGGGTGAGCACCGAGGAAAGGGGGGAGACATAAAGGAAGTCATGTTTTCCCAAAAAGAGAAAAGTAGATTTTGGTACAATGCACGCCTCGGCGGCTGCGGCGGCAGACTAATGTACCCCTGTATTGATATTACCGATGTTAGAGAGAAAGACGTTCTGCCACGTAACCTGTCGGATGCGAACGAGACGCCCGCCAATTGTCGGCGGCATCGGACGGCATCGACACCAAGAAACTCTTCCAAAATATATCCGCCGACCCTTTCGACAAAAAAAAAATCACCTATACGAAAGGAAATAATTTGTTTTCAACCTCGATCTATTTTATAGTTCGGATGACAACGCGTATACTTCTTCAGTTTCGTCTTTGCGGTTTAAAATAAAGGTAGGCCTATCGTCGCTTTATTTTTCAATTTTATTTCGCTAATCGGCGGCCAAATACGGCGTAGCCGAGGCTTAGAAATCGCGTCATCGGGCGTCACGTCGTACGGCACCGCGAGTGCGTCAGGCCGGGGCCTTTAATTTGGATTTTTCAAAGACTATCTAGGCTCGTTTCGAGCAACAGGTTTTAATTATCATTAATGGAATTTTTAAGCGACGAAATGAGGAGTCGGGTCGGATATAGTATAGGTGCAGCCTAGGATGGCTGTTTATTCAAAGGCTGGCGTCTTTTACTCTCTGTCGACCACTCTACGATGCGCCTTTGTCTTTGTCGTCGGTTGATGCTGATATTTAGATTGCAGCCTCTCTCTCTCTCTCGTCTTTTCATAATCATTAATGCCACTTTTCGTTAGCGCCTTCGATATTAACATATCTATCGATTTTTATCCATCTTAATTATACTCCGAACCTATTTGACTAATTATAATTTCAAATATTTCAATTATCCGTTTTAGAAATGATAAATTAAATATACTGTTTATATAGGATACCAACATTAAAAAGTATTTGGTTTTTCTCGCTATTTGAATATTTCCTTCAGTAACGACTTATTTATTCCGGGTTATATGTATATTTAATATTTGAACGTGGCGGAAGTAAATTACTTTATATTGTGGGTACTGTAATCTAGATGAATTTAGCACTTTTTTTCTGTAAGTGTAAAAGTTTTATTTGCGGAAGTAACAAATGATGAATGTTTATTTATTCAACACTTATACAGTGAATCCCGACCAGGTGCGTCAGTTGAAGCCCGTATTTTATATAAATTGTTATCATTTGATTCGCTCCCGTACACATTTTAATATAATTAATACCAAATATTCGTAAAATTAGGGTATAATTAAAGAGAAACCGATACGTATTTTAGACGTAACAATTAGCAAAAGTAAATGGTGTAGAAAGTCTTGGACTGACCACTACGGTCGGTGTTTTTAAAGTCGCCCCGCAACACGTGACTCAAAGAGCCAATAGAATTGCTCCAAACTGCCTCCCTTTTCCTAATAATTATCGACTTCGATTAATTTTTATTAATTAATTAATATTTTAACAATGGAAATTAATAACTGCGCGAATTACTATAGAATGTAATTTCTTTAAACATTTCCAAGTTAAGTTTCGCCTAATAAAAAGATCCAAAAAGAAACGAACTACCTTTAATGGCGGAAGAATAGTATTTTTATAAAACCCATGTAAATAGGAATAGGGCATTGAAGCGAAATCTTCATAAAAATATGTGCCCCTAAAATAACTCATCCAAAACGTTCTCCCCTATTTATTTTTAATATGATAAATTAAACGAGAAAAACCACAAATACATTTTAATTTTTCTATAATAAATACTATGATTACCGGAATGAAATTTGCAATTAAAAAATGTTAATTTTATATATTAGCTAATTTCACATCCCCAGAACGCGTTTATTACACTTGGGGTACGTAATACGATAATTCTAAAGTGAAAGGAACCGTAGTTGAAAATTGTAATTTATGCAGATGAATTATTATAATGACGCGCTTCTCTCCTCCGGTAGGCGCGGAAGAATTCGACAACGCAGCGGTGCATATTGTAATAGTACGACACCGTTGTCTCAAACAGTGCTTTCCCCGCGCTCCACAATACAAACGAGAGAAGAGCCCGCACACCTCATTAGTTATTACATTATCGCGTGAGCTTGCACGAACCCCGAAAGGTGTAAACACGTGTCGCCCCGACAGTTATAAATTATTATTCGCATTTGTTATTTAAAATTTTCGAATATTTTTAGGCAAATATAAATGTAATTCTTCACCTTGAAATTTAGTTGAACACTTTCAAAATTTTAAATTTATGATCAAAATTTTATATTTTCATTTTCCCCTTACCTTATCCAAAGGGGTATCTGAAATTTTACCGTAGGAGTACACATCTCCGTGAATATTAAAATTTCCCCTATTTCTTAGGGACTAAATTAAGGGTACCCCCAGATTCAAAAGGGATTAGAAGCCTTTATGGTAATTTTTCGAATCACTCAGCAAAAATGTTTCTTGTTGGGATTCTCCCCAACCCCCGCCCCAAACTATCCAGTACAATACGCTTCGATACCAGTGGCGTAGGAACGGGGACGTACAGGGGTACAATGTACCCCCCTTGAAATTGGAAAAGGGTGCCAAATTGTTTTAGAAGGGGCGCAAAAATCTGCCGATGAGGGGGGGGGATTTAACATCCAAGGTGTACCCCCCTTAATCCAAAACGTTCTTACGCGCCTGTTCGATACTACTACCCTATAAGAAAATTCGGGATTATTTAATTTATTAATAATTAATAAAATCCCATAATTTTCATATTAATTTTAAATTAGCTACAATTCATTTTGAGTAAAAACCACAAAACATTAATTTTCACTCTGTAATTTTCAAACGCTTTACCCAATCCATAAAATATGACACTTTAAACAATGCAGTACGTATGATATTATTATATTTGAAAGCAATCTTATTACAAGGTCATTTTTACACCGGCTTTTCAATCGCCACCTCAATAAAAGAAACGACCCTAATAAAAATTAAATTAACTGAACCTTATTCGTTTAAGTATGGAGGAAACTATTAAAAAAAAACCCTAGAAACACAAAAGACAGATAAATAAAAAAACACACGCGTGAAATTCGTTGGCCAGTCGTGGACGCATCGCCGGAGAAGCCGAAAAACGTACGCTACGTCGTGAGAGTTACGTCGGCAATCAACGACGAAGGATCACCCACTAAAATATAAACCGCTGGCAAAAAAAACTACCAGGGTCAAAAACGGCTGGAAATACGGAGCCGACGATCAACTGGCAGTTCAGACGATTTGGGTGGACACGATCCCTACGCCTTTCGCTGAACTGTCAAGTGAACTCGAGAAAGAGAGGAGGGGGGGGGGGGGGAGATGGGACGCCTCAAACGGCAGTTACCCGGGAAGGAAAGGGGGGAAGCAAACTGGGGTATAAAGGGTTATCCGAGCTCTCTCTCTGCCCAAACAAGTTTTTTAGGGGATTTTTTATAGGTCTGATAGACACACGCCCCAGGCTAACTTTTTTTTATATACATATAGTTTCTCCAGTGTGTTTTTTTTCCGCTTTTTCTTCTAGTCTTCGGAATCTGCACATGCTCCAGCCTCTCTCTGTTGGGTTTTAGCGTTTAGCCTTTCCTTTTTTTAGTTTTGGTTATTTTTTTTATTTTTATTTCTTCTTTCAAGCCGCCCGCTGGGGGGTATAAGAGTATAGGTTCTGTCTGTCCAATATATAAAACGATTACACTACCAACCTCCACCCCCACCCCTCCCTCCCGACCCAGTCTGGTCGAATTAAAAAAATACGCGGAGGAGTTTGAAGAAAAAAAGGGAAAGCACTATAGGTGTAATCAATTAAAAATTTACGGACGAGACAGTTTTTTATGTAGATTTGGGTTGCGTAACCTTTTAAAATATGCCACATTTTTTAAAAATGTAATATAAAAATTGGATGTTTCTCAACGACGTTAATTAAGACCGCCCGTAGGCGCGGTGCTATTTAATTCATATTTTATATTTCCCGTATATCTAAAAAAAGCGAGTGAATATTTTTGGCCGGTAGAAAAATATTTCTTATCGCAGCCGGCTTCTGCTTATGAATAGACAAAGTATTCTATTGAAAGACCAGGACTGGAATTAAATATTATTTACGACTGAAGGAAAGTTCAACGTTCAACGAAAGCTAGATCCTAAGGTTGTTCCATAAATTTCTACAATTTCAAGGTTGATATTCAGCCCCTTGTAAAAATAACTAAAATTTCCGTATTTAAAATATAACTAAAGTAGTCGCGAAGAAAAAACCATAGGTTTGGTTTCCATAAAATAAAACCCAAAATGAAAAGTATAAAATGTTTTTATCCGCGTCGCGAGCTTAAACTTTTTAGTACTTTATTGGCACGGGCTTTATAATAGTATAATTTTTAATTTAAATCAAAGTAATTTTAATTTAAATCAACAACTTATCCAGATAATATTCAACAAAATAGGCATTGTAAAAATACCGGTACAGTTTAATATTACCAAATAATTGAAAATATAATGATTAAACGAATAATACTTATTATCCAGTGTAACGCGAGTGAAAAAGGTAAAAAACGAAAAATAGCTCAATTTTACGTTGCCTTAAAAGATATAATTAAAGCTAGTATTTAACAAAATCCTTAATATCGACTTAATAAAAAACCGGAAAAAACACGGGAAGTGGTTGCTTTGCCTTAAAAAGATATGATTAAAACTAATATTTAACCAAATCCTTAATATCGACATGAGAAAAAATACGGGAAGTGGTTGCTTTGCCTTAAAAAGATATGATTAAAGCTATAATATTTAACAAAATCCTTAATATCGACGTGAGAAAAAATACGGGAAGTGGTTGCTTTGCCTTAAAAAGATATGATTAAAGCTATAATATTTAACAAAATCCTTAATATCGACATGAGAAAAAATACCGGGAGTGGTTGCTTTGCCTTAAAAAGATATGATTAAAGCTAATATTTAACGAAATCCTTAATATCGACATGAGAAAAAATACGGGAAGTGGTTGCTTTGAGTTAAAAAGATATGATTAAAGCTAATATTTAACCAAATCCTTAAAATCGACATGAGGAAAAATACGGGAAGTGGTTGCTTTGAGTTAAAAAGATATGATTAAAGCTAATATTTAACCAAATCCTTAAAATCGACATGAGGAAAAATACGGGAAGTGGCCCAGTGGGCCTGATGAGAAGGCCACAATCAAAGATGGTTATTTATGGGCGAGAAAGGCCTAATAGAAGTGAATCTTACGCGCGGGGCTTGGTCAAGCCAGCATCTGCCGGCTCCTCTCCCTCCCAGCGCCTATTATAGCACACTTTTCTCGATCTAATTTCCTTCCGATATGCAGTCTACGCCCCTAATTAATTGAAACAGCAGGGCTCCGCGCATTTTATTGAAAAGCACATCATCTTCACTCAGTCGCTTCGTTCTTTTCCACCCGATGCCTCCCCCCTTTTTCTCCCCCTTCACCCCTTTCGATGCGGCAGCCCCACCTCGCGCTCGAAATCCACGTCCGACCGAGGGTTGCCAGATAGCTTTTAATCTCACTCTTTCATATCGGCCTCCTCCGCTGATAGCAGACGCCTTTAATCGACCACTAAATAGTCGGTACCGCGCAAACTGTACCTTCTTCTACATTTCGTTACGTTGACTCGCCTTATGGCCGTGTTACTCCGTGTATCGCCCCAAACTATACAATTATAATAGTCTATCGTGGGCGTAAATTGTATTTACAGTACTATTCTAATTGCATTTTTTATGGGGTCTACCTACGATCCATTTTTCGCTCTATCGCGTATAAATTTCAAGGGTTGCCCCTTAATGTTGGCTTCTCGCGCCAGGGTGGTACCCCGCGATATTGCCATTGCAACATTTTTACAGGCGCTTTGGTCTATTAGCAGTAGACCAAATTCAGGGTGATATTCTTAAGCACGGGGAAAAAGATTCAGGTTTTTTGGCTTTGGGTATTGGTAGCCCGTATTTAAATATAGTTGCATTGAATTTGAAAAAAAAATTATGGTCACAATATTTCTGATAATAAATATCCAAAACGGTGTTAAATAAAATCCCTGTAGAAGACAGTATATCCCAATGTTATTCTCAGGTATAAGTAGAGGTCGGCGTTTGAATAAGAAATTATTCAATTATTTATTTTTATTTATAACCGCAAATTATCCAAAAAATATACGAAAAAAACGATTATTTTTGCATGTTAAATCGTTGTTTATTCGTATAAAATGTTCATAAAAACAATTAACCCAACTTTTTATGGTTAATCGAAATTATGCCGGTTAATTTATTCGTTCCGCCGACCACTAGTTATAAGGAATTTTGCGTGCTAAAAAACTAACAACCGTATTTAAATATAGTCGTATTGAATTTAAAAGTTATAATATTTTATGTTAAAAATATTCTACATTTTCATAAAAGTTATTAACACTTTTTGCGTATCACTTTATTTAATATAAAAAACCGAAATGCCACAAATAATTAGTCTAATAAAGAAATAATCCCGTGACTGAATTTCGAACCCAAAAATTTCAAACAATAGATACAGGTATACGCGAATGCCACATCATTAAAATAAGCGACCGTCAAATCACATCCGCATAGCGCGACACGCCAGTAATTCAATCCGGGAAAAGGCCCTAGGAAACAGACACACACACACAGAGAGGAAATATTATAATTATCGCGTACCTTAAATTGATGATCCGATAGTCTAAGAATGCCCCCTTTTTTTGTAAGGCCACGCCTATTTTCTCATTTTTAATTCGATAATAAAGATCTATTTGCCAACCGTTTCAAACATCGGAAAAAAGTCTGCTTTAGAAGAGATGAAATAGAAACTATAGCTCCCCAGTTTCAGGCTCGCTGGTAGCGGGTAAAAATCGTCAAAATCCGCTTCAGCTATACACTTTTTCACTTTCCGCGTCGATCTGTTTCAAACAGATATTTTAGCTTTATTTTCACCCTTGCGAGTGGCGGAAGCGAATTTTGACGATTTTTACCCGCTACCAGCGAGCATGAAAATGGGGCTTAATTAGACGATTGAAATTTAAAAATAAAGGGATAAAGCTGAACATTTAATTGTTCGTATACAATCGGAATGAGAGTAAAGTTGGCAAATGTGATCGCTACCTCCGTCAAGTACAATCGCCGGTTTAACTCGAGCCCATGGTCGATTGAATCCGTAAAGCAACGTTGATAGTAGAAAATCCACCAGAGAACGAAAGGGTTACGTGAAAAAGGGGGGCAATGAAAACGAAAGAGGGGGGGTAGATAGAGAGATGGAACACGCCGAGTGATCAGGAAGGATTTTTTCCCCTCTCTCTTCGTCATTCTGTTTTTCGCCATCATTACCTATCAGTTAGCGAATAACGCGCTCGCCTATTTTCTCGAACGCATTTTTGCATTTTCTTGATTAGGAAACGGACGTCGGAGCCAGAAGAAAATGCCGCCAAAAATCGCGTAACTCGCGCCAGAAGGCGCTCGCTCGTGTCAATATGGACCTTCCTCTCGTAGCCTACCCAAAACTCCATTGGCCCATTCAAAATGGCACGGAAAAAAATGTTTAACGGCGCTTTCGTATTGGCATTGAAAAAGGCGGGAGAAAAGCCGGTGCCAGGGGGAGGGGAGGAAATCCTAAAGGGGGGGAGAAGAGACACACACGGCGGGGAGAGAGAGAGACGTCGGGAATAGGGGGGGGGGGGCGACACAATGCAAGCATAAGGAATAGAGAGAGAGGGGGTGCGAAATATACGTAACGAAAGGGGTTTTCGGCCTTTGGGAAAGCATCCGCCATGCCTTTATACCTCCGCACCAGCGAATACAGCGGCTTCCATAAGGGGGCTACATATATTTTAGGGTCGCTTCTCGACCCTGCCCGCGCGTTATTGTGGCAACAAAGTTAAGGCGGTTTTAAGCGTATTTTGAAACGAGAGCCAAAATAAACCATTTTCAGCTCGCATTTTTCGATGGAATGTAAAAATTGATGAACTGGCTGCGGGGAAAAAAGGCATCGCTTGTCGGCTCCGTCAACAGCGGAGCTCTCGTCGAGCGAGTGGCGGAGAGAGAGCGGGCTGCTTTTTGCTAATGGCTCGGAAGCTACCTCGACGAGGGTCGACGATCTCCAGCAGCCCTCCTTTTCCAAGATCGCGGAGACTGCACGTTTTCACCCTTTTCCCGGACCCGTTCGCTTCCGACAAGGTCGTAACTCTGGCGTCATATATTCTCGCGAAAAAGGATATTGTTTTGGCCGCGCTATCGCCGGACGCCTATACTCTCGCGTAGAAATTTCGAATATTCGTAACGTAAACGATCGAGGTGTTTCGCCGGTATTTTCCGCGATCCTCTCGCTTCTAGGCTCGTAACTCGGTCTCTGCCAACCAGCGGCTTTTCCTCTGCACGCACTCGCTGTACATGTGCGTTTCCGTCATCAACTCGTTGGGCTCACGGCTTCGCTTTTATCACGGAGAGCGAGAGAACATAGTGACTGTGTTCGTCGCGTACGGAGGAGACCGAGGCCCGAAACATTAACACCGGAAAACCGTTCATTCACTCTACGCAAAAATCAACGAGGACAAATCGGAGCGAGATACGTGCGGGCCTTAATTACAACGTGCTTTATTCTACGTTCGTTTCGTTTTGTTTTAACCCTTTAAGGACGTACTTTTAGTTTTAAACCCGTACGATTCACCGCGTGCTTTGCGCCAAGCCGAGGCTTAACGCGCTTAAGGGCCACGACCGTTTCCCAGTTCATTACCCATCGCCGCTGTCAAATTTTAAGTTTACCTCAACGTTAATACGAACTATTCTCGACTTAATCTTCGTTTTAAAGTAATTATTGCGCTTTACTTAAGTACAAACTAGTTTTACGACCAACTCGAAATCACTCTGCCGCGAAGTTCATCACGCGGAGAAAACATAACAAAATGGGGTTTGTAAAATTCGTAGAATCTTTCAAACTGCACACGAACATTACACGTAACCACTTTAATTAATAGCGTAAATAATTTACGTTGAGTTTATCACGTTGAAGTCGCGAGTTAAGCCTATTGCCGCGATATCTATCAAGGTAGTATTAAAAAAAAATCGTGCGTGGGTAAAACCCGAGGAATTTCATTGACAATGTAAGATATCGAACTATCAAAATGGGCCCCTTATTGTAATACGTTATCTTGTTGTTTTTATGCACTTTTGATATACTGGCGCTACTGCCTCGTTTCATTGGTTGGATGTTTATCCGAATAAGGATAGACACAACCCCCCTTTTTGATAGCCGTATTAATAAGCCAAAGAACCACTCCTCATCGCATCCTCGAAACCAATAAATTTTACTATATTCCTAAATTTGAAATACTCGTCTTTATATTTAAACGTTACGAGTTATCGCGTTACGAAGGCGTAACTAATTCCAAATTTGTTTTAAATTACAGACAAGATGAGACTTCGTATTGGAGCTACGCTTCGTTTCGAGATTGACAAGCAATTATCAGCGCTAGAGATGCGACGAGAAAAAACAAAGAACCCAGAGAAATGGCGCCAAAAAGAATTAGGAAGTTCCCGAGAAATTATACAACGCAACGCCCCCCAGTTATACGAAAAAAACCGGCTTTCCTTTACGCTAATCGCGGCTTTTGCTTAGTGAAAATTTAACTCGGCCAAGACGGATTATCACATCTGGCATTCGACTATCTATCGAAATTAACACGTCAAAGCGCGTTGGTTACCTTCGATTTCAATGGTGCTTCGCTAGAAATGTAACAACATGACGTCGTCGGCCGCCGACAGTGCGTCTATCTTGATCGGCCGGTTACGCGGGATCCACGACGGGCTAAAAATCACGCTAGACGCGATTCGGCCGCTCTCTCCAAATATCACCGAGAAAATTTTTATCGCGAAGAAAAAACGTCGCCGACGATATATTTGCAAGACGCGCATCCACTGACCGAGTGTTTACGTAGCGTGGAAAGTCAAATTACTACGGGTAAGCTACCGACCTTTTCCTATCTAGATTTGTATTTTAGATAGCTCTCAGGCCTACTCACGAGGCCTCATTCTCTTTATTTTCTAATACTTATTAAACTTCAGACCTTACGACCAATTGGGGACCATTTGTTTCGATTTCCTTCCTTTCCCACTTTGGTAATTTACTAAGGGAAAGGATTTCTGGGCACACCCTAAAACAATAGATTTAAAGTGGGGGTCTTATTAAGCCTAGGCTTCTTTAGATCAACGTCTAACCGACAGTGCTAATTTCTCCGCGTCAATCATTGATGGCATATATTTAATTTACTCCCATAACACGACCCGAATTTTTTTTTACCTGTTGTGCGCTAGGCCTATAATTTTAGTTGCATTTACACCTAAACCGAAATTATCGTAATTTTACTAAAAAACTAAATGCTCAAACGCTGTCCACAAATACTGCACATTTCCTAATTCCTCAAGCTTCTATTTTTATTTGCAAATCTCTATATAATTTATAATATAAAAAGTTTTATAACGTGATATATTATTTTATATATCATTTATTATATAGGCTGAATCTGCCTGTAAAGTTGACTTAAAAGAGTGGAGATTGTATACTAAATTCATTCGTTTATATATTGGAAAATGATTATGGCATGTTTTCCCTTGAAATGCAAAATGAGCATGAGATCTTACAATCTTGATAAATAGTTAAATACCGAAGAAACCCAGACCCTTTGTTGTATGTATTTTAAAATAGTAAAATATTACGATACCTAATTTCAATATTTCTGTCAATGCACGCTTTATCATTTATTGTTTGAAACTGTGGAGCACGGAAAATATTTTAGGATTCATTATGTTTTCAGTGTGTTATGTTTGTTTTTATTTGCTGTTGTGGTTAATTTAACTAATTTAAACATTTAAAACCTATATATTAACCTATTTTTAATTTAAATCCTATAGCAATTTAGCAATCCATTATTTCCGAAATAAATAAATAGGATTAATCTTCGGGCGAATTCTTTTGACCTGCCTTCGAGTAATTCACGGCCAAATTCGATCCACCCCTTTTCTGAACAAATGTAAAAATTTGGTAGTGGTGTAGCTAAGGGCAGGCGATTAAGTTTTCACCGTTCGAGGGAGAGCAACAAAAATTACGATAATTTCTTAACACGTGTTTAAACGCACTCGCACACTATTTCTATACACACCGTAAAATTCATTACAAGCTGGCTTAAACCCGTTGAAGAATAACTGCGATAAATAAACAAAAAACTGGCTGAAATCGTTTTTATTGCTTAGGCCAAGGCTTAGACGTATTTTTTCACATGGATTCTTTCCTCCGCATTCACGCAATAAATTCGAGCCAGGCCCTCAAATAATGAGCGAGAAGCGAGCGTGCGCTTGAGTGAGGCGGACAATCGCGCTGCTTAAAAATCCATAATTTCTCTTTATCTGTAGCAGTGGCGCCATCTATCGGGCTTAACCCTTCCTCTTTTCCCTTTCGTCGCTGATATTTTAATACCTTTTTAAACGCCCGAATCAAATATTTTACACCAATCGCGTTTAGACCCGAACCGAGTTATACGGAGAATTATCTCAGCTACCCCATCAGAGTTTAAGAAATCAGTGGCGTCGCTAGCCCAACCCTCGAAGTTTCGGTAACCTTTTTAAAGCTTATGGTAGCACTAAAATATTTATATAATACCGTATAGTATTTTTTTTACTTTGTATACTTTGTTAATTGTACGTTAAATTTCAATTTAAATTGAATATAAAATGATCTATTAGCAGAAGTTAACATAGACTTCTAAGGCTTAGGAAAAATATTTATTTTACTCCTATACTCTATACTATCTAAAAATATTCTAAAATGACATTTAAACTGCCGTAGTTTTGTTTATTGAGTTGTTATAATCATCGAAATATTTTCAACGGGCTATTTAAAAATGTAATACATTATAATCTAAAATGCGGGTAAACCTAAAAATACTAATGCTTAGAGCCCCAAAACGCGAAACCTCGCGACGCCACTGAAAGGAATCGAAAAAAATAACCACGAGAAAAAAAGTAGAAAAATGAAAGGTTGTTAATGAGAAAACGACCGTTAAGAATGTCTGGCAATTTCTTGACATTTTATTCGGTTGGCCAATGTACTCGGAGATGGGGAGCCTGAGATAAGACCGGTAATTTTTAGGCGCGCTCATCCTCCCCCCCCCCCCGTCTATTCTAATTCGTTTCATCATATTGGCCCTATATGCAAATCACGTGACAACACGCCGCCAATCGCCGTTGCGGATTGGTATTTATCTCAGTCATTTTGACTAATAATTCCCAAGTGCTGGAATTTTGAAATCCCTTGACGTAGAAGAAAAAGCAACGTAAGAATTGAACTTGCGGACGGTTGGCTATATTTAAATTTTGAATATTTAAGGGTGGTGCTAAATTTTCCTTTTTTGAAATTTGGTTATTATATATTTATATAATATATATTTATATTAAATATAAAGTAAATTTAACGTATTAATTTTCAAATATTTTAGAACACGATGTAGCAGTTTTATTTATATAAGCTAATATTTTAAATGTAAATAAAATTTATGTAAATTAATATAGCAATTAAAACGCTACTTAATATCAGTAATCCTTTAATACTTCTCAATATTAACAATGTATCAGGATCAGGTGACGTCAAATTTATAGGAAATTGCACGGTGCTGTACCTAAATTCGATAATAAATTTACCAGGAAACAACTATAGACAAGCGGGAATAAAGGGTTAAAACGTAATTTATGGCGGTTAAAACTAACTAGACGTGTCCCATAAATTACTATGATAGTTTTTAGCGGTAAAGCGTCCTACAATTCCAGCGCGATAGAAAAATATATATATTTTTTTTTATATCACACGCGGCGTGTTCTTGGAGATTTTGGCAAGGAGCCCTGAGTGAATGTCCCCTGGCTTCGGAACCCTTTGGCGCGCCCGGGTGTTGTAGGGAGGCAACGGTTTTATCGGGGTAACATCTCGGTCCCCCCCCCCCCTCTTTTTTTTCAAAGAGGCGACTCTTGTCACTCTCAGCGCCGAAATTTTTGACGTTAGCGCAGATTAAATACTGAATTTTCCGGTCGTTGTAAAAAAAATCGCACCCGACCCTTTTTTTTTCCAACCCGCGCGCAATTTAAATTTGCCATCAGAGAGAGAGAGAGAGAGGATGAACTGTCAAGAAGCGATTTCCTTCTGCTTTGCACCGAATTATGTAAGAGCTCGCGAGAAATTAGATCCACCAAAATTCAAAATTTATCAAGAGGGAAACTGTTATAGTTTAAAAGAATCAGCTTATTCCTTTCCCAATATAGTCGCCACATTTAGCGGACATCATATTGTGGTAGCGCTATTTCTCCCCCAAACCACATAAACTTTAATGTTCGTCAAAATATAGAAGCCATTAGTAATATATTAAAGTACTTCTTAAATTTTTAAAAGAAATAAATATTAAGATGTTTCTCAAATTCTAAAAAATTAAACTATTTCTCAAATTTAAAAAAAAAACATTAAGGTATTTCTCAAATTCACAAAAATTTCTAAAATTTATTTATCGAATTTGCATAAAAATAAATATAAATTAATGAAAATGTGATACAATAACATCGTGATAACGTATTGCAATTATCTTATTTTAATGCGTGTATATATTTCAATATTTGCATATTTAAATATGCGAAAATATAGACTCGTTTAATTTATAGAGGAAAACGTAGAACTTTTTTGTTTAGTCCCGGTATCGATGCTATCCTAGGAGAGCATTTTTGTCGACGCCCATCAACCGCGGTGAGGATCATCCGAGAAATAACTCTGGATAATTTCCCTTCTGAGTAGTTTCATTTGTCTGTCGAATTTCCGACGCGGGATACGTCTCCAGGATTTCTTCCCCAAAAATATCTCCGACCACGAAGAAGGAAGATTTCCGGCGATGGATCTTTTGGCCAGTTGTCCGAACCCGTAGATCCGAACTTGTGTGGCATAGTCTCGCAGCGAGCCGTCGTGCCCCGCCTCTCCCCGCGGCGCCCCCCGCGAAGGGAGGCCGCCCGGGTCAAAGGTGGGGACGAGGCCCTCGAACCCGATCACAAGCTCGATACTACGGGCCCGGGTTGCTGACGCTCAGTCCCGCAACCAACCGAAGGAGTCACGCGGGACACCCAATGGATACTCGCCCTCCAGCCTCGATCGGAATTGGATTTTCGTTATTGGAGAATCGCCAGCCGGACCCCGATGCCGCACCACCGAGATCACGGACCAATTCCATCTAGTAAGGAAAAGAGAGAGAGTCGACGGAAACGATCCATTTTACGTCCCAAAAGTTACGCGTTACAAATTTTACCCTCACCGACAATTCGCTTTTAATTTATTAATCCATTTTTGACATTTATCGATTCCGCGTTACCGTAACGTTAAATTGATTTTTAAAATGACCCCCCTTTTCTGTAATCACTAGAAACCATCGATTGTTTTACCAAATATCAGTAATCAGATGTACAAAATATTTACGAGTGACTACCCCCTGGCATAAGAAATGACAACTACCAAAGTTAATTCTTAACCTCTTTAGTAACTTTCCAAAATTATATATTTTTAGTAATAAAAATGAACAATTTTACTAAGATCAAATATATACGATAATTGTTAATAGATAAATTTAACGCGAGTATTTGAACTCCCTTATTTCCATTGTATAAATAATTGTTTTTTCGTTCGACTCCCCCGCGGGTGACAAGCTGAATTTGTTGGCGCGCGCGCGGTGAGCTCCGGTGTGAGGTAGTAGGTTGTATAGTTGAGAACTACACCTATCAGGAGAAACTGTACAACTTGCTAACTTTCCCTGGAGGCTTCATGAGATGCAACGACACATTGACAGCGACGGACAAAAGAAACCGTCACCGCCGAACAAAAGGACGCTCGAGCTCATCGGCCGTTGCAACCCTCTCTCTACGCTATTTCATTTCGCGCTTTTTAGTAGGCCAAATCGAATGTAGGCGCTTTTCAATGGCCTTCTACGTGGTGTTCGGAAGGACGTATTCAGTTTCGAATGCCTGAAATCAGTGTACAAATCTTTGTAAACGCTTATCTGACGGGAAAATAAACGATTGTTTTTTTTAGAAATTTCCATTCTCACGTAATACGTATTTTAAAGTTTACTAATTATTTTGCTTTTGTTGTAATTTTAATTATAAATATATTGGGAAATTATAATTCCTATTTTTATCAAAAATTGATTAACGGGATTTTATTTGGAACTTTAAATCAAAAAATTAAATTTGATTCGTAGAAATACTTTGAAGGTAAATTACAAACTGCCAATCTAAATATTGAAATTATTAAATGTTGTATAAAATATTTGTTAAATACTGTTTTTGTACATGCGATAAATCAAAAAAATTTCCTCATAAACTGAAATATTACCAAAATGAATTAAAAGTTAAACTATTTTCGTGTAAATAAGATATTTCTGAATAAATTAACGGTACTAGTAAAAAATATTTTTTTATTCTAACATATAAAATCTTATATTTTCGTCATATGCCCAAAATCCATTTCGATGTTCCTAAAAAGCCACTTTTTTGTAGAAACGTTCAGACCGGTGGAAAATTGGCAAAAAGTGGCTAATAGTGGCTATTAAGGGAAAATTGCTGTAAAAAGATAAAACTAATCATTTTTAAGTTTTTAATAAATTTTATTTTTAATATTACTTAGTTTACATTGAACAATGTTAACATTAATATTTCCCAAAGAACAAAATGGACTAATCAGAATCTCACTATCCCGGTAGCAAAAACAAACCAATATTGTCAACTCTTGACCAAGTTAGCCACTATAAATTCACTTACCTAGATCTATGAACTTCGGAACACTAATCCATTTAACCCTATAAGTCCTTCAACAAAACAAAAAAAATATTTCTTAGATAATATTAAGAGTAGTTCCAAAATAGATTTTTGGGTGAAATACTATTAAAAATAAATAAATTCGAAATGAATTCCTGTATATACCTAAACTATTGGTTAACCGAGATAAACATTTTTGGGTACTTTAGTAATCAGGTGTACAAATCGTAGATAATCACTGGAAATCGCTTAAGAAAATCACTAAATTAACGGAGAAATTGTGATAAATAACTGGAAATCAGTGGAAATCAACGAATGATTTTCGAACAGTAATCAGGCGTACAAAGATTTCACGAGTGACTACCCCCTCGGATGAAAGTAGTGATGGTACAGTAATAATAATAATAATAATCAGCTAGGCTAATACCCAAAAGTATCCTCCGCACTTGGCGAGTACATAAAAGGCGGGTAAATAATAGTGGTAAGAAAAATCCGAGCGTGCAAAGTGATTCGAAGAAATCGATACGATCGAAACCGTGATAGGGTCGGCGTCTTATAGTTTTTTTTTTGGGCGCACCGCGTAGCTATAGTTATAGGCATAGTCCGGAGCACCTGAAACTGAAGCCACCGCGATTCCCGCGTATAATATCGGCACGGACTATTAAATCAGAGTATAATAAGGAAAAAACGCAACAAGGACGCGCGGGACGGTGTATTCCCGCGAGAGGCCCCGAGAGGGCCACCCCGGCCCGCCGCGTCAACAAACGGCCGGTGCTGCCAACGCGCCGCTACCAGAGACCAGAAATTCGAAGACTCGAACCGCCAGTCGAACCCTCATCTGACGACCGTCCGCTTCGAAACGACCCGTATCTCTAGCTTCCAGCGCGATACCGGGTAAGGTGGCGTTTCCCGACTACCCCAAATCGCCATTCCGACGAGGGGTCCCCGATAGGGAGTCGAAAGGGTTCCTGAACCGTCTCGGCTTTTTTTCCCGTTCTTCCGCCATCTCTGGCGAATACCCCCTCGCGCGTTGCATCCACGCGTAACGCGAAAAAGGGTTGGAAGGCCTATTTTTAGCCTCCGAAGGGAAACGCTCTGGCTCTGGCTCCCCGTTCTCCATCGGCGAATCGAAGCGGATAGAGAGGATAGTTTTTATATCTCACATTGATTTTTTTCGCCGAGCCCGTTTGGAAGACAAGACGCTCGCCCATATATAGGAAGAAAGGAGGGCAGTTGGCGGGTTATATAATAGCTTCTTATGCCCGGGGCCGCTTCAGCCAAACCCCGGGCGCGGATATTCGGGGACTTACCTCCGTGGAGAGAAGTACAAAGGGAAGAGCTAAGAAAAGGTGCGATCCCCGAAACATTTTCCATCCCTAAAAATAAATCTCAACCCTTCGGTTCCCACGGATCGGGAAATAGGCGCCCTTTTTTTCGCCACCCTACTCTCTCTCTCTCTCCCGCAATCCATCTTTCTCTACGCTACGCTGTTGTATAATAATTGCTTATACGATATTTCCTCTCGGCGCTCCATCATATTTGCGCGTCCGCCATTATGCCCAATATTATATATATAGGGTTGACATTTCATCCCCCCAGGGGTCGTCGTCGCCATTAAAACTCTTCTCTCTCGTCTCGATAAGAATGGCCGGCTTATTTTGGGCCAGATAAGGCGGGCCCGGCCAAGGTGTAAGGAGCCCCCTCCCGGCATTATTTGCCCTTCATCTTACGCTCCTATTCAAGATTCGACAGGGATGCTGGCTCGGCCTTTTTTCTTCCAATTTTAGATTCTCCTTCTCTCGCATCCTGTCTTTAAGATGGGAGCATATGGATGCGGTGGTTTGGGATGATGAGGGTAAGTTTACGGGGGTTACGTTGTATCGTAGGCGAAAGGGGAAGACGGGGTGAAGTCCGCGTCGTAAGGTGCCAACGCCTTTTTGCATATCGCCTCGATAACAGGCGTGCCCATTTTTTTAAATTTTTTAATTTGGATTTTAGGCGAATTTTCTACCCCTTTTCTTTCCCTGGATGCGCGTTGAGACGGTGGTGTCAACGAACTGTCTACTATTAGGGTCGGAAGGTCGTTCAACCCCAATATTAAGTTGTATACAAACGAATTTGGTCGTTATACAACTGGTTTCGAACCGAGTGCAAATAACAACAAATGCGCTATACAAATAAAAGTTTTTTGAAATAGGAAAAAACGGTCGTGGGAAGATCCCGAAATAAAATTGGAGCCAACCCTGTTACCCCATCAAACGAGAAGTTGGGGATTCGGACCCGTTCAACTGAAATGACTTTCGCAACCCATTTTGGGGGTCACCTAGCCCTATAGTACCCGTATTAAGCGGACAAATCGAAAACGGCCGAGGAAGAAATTTAGTCTCTCTCAATTGATAACAGAACCACAACCTCGGGCAAAATTATAACAAATATAAATCAAAATTAAGCCCTAACAGAAAATACACCTACAAAAAATGCTTACAATTATGATGATAATTTGAAAACGTCTATTAATGCTTATATGGTTAAATTATTTCAAGCATTCTGGGTTTAAATAAGTACAGTAATAATAATAAGCAACTAGGCTAATAGTTAAAGCACCGGCTAAGGCCTAAGTTATCAAGCGAATTTTAAAGCCATTAATTCAGGTGGCCAGGTTACAATCAGGGTTGGACATAAGGCACTAGTCACAGCATTTGACTACTAAAATAAATGCTCTGACTACTAAAATTAATCGAAATCTGGGGGCTCACTAGTCAATTTGACTATTGAAAAATTTACCTAAATATTCATAAATAATGGCGTATCATAAATTCATCATTCATCAATGACATTTTATCAAGAGTCGTGAAAAAAATGTGATGGGCCAAAGACACGTAACTCAAGTGATAATAATTAACTCTGACGGGTAAAGCCAAATGTTGGCTGTCCTTCTGGTTTTTATACCCCCTTTTTACCCCACTACTAAAATAAATTAAGGTAGGAGGCTCACTAGTCAGGCTGACTACTAAAAAAAATATCCTTATGTCCAACCTTGGATACAATAATTACGGGTGGTGGCCAGCCCTTCATACCACGCGAGCCAACAGCTCCCAACACTAACTAATACCGTTAACTATAGACAAGGTTTTATGGAAGGGGAAACCGAAGAACTCGGGGGAAAACCCCTTTAACTTGCAAACTCAACGCGGGAGTGGTTCCGAGTTTTCACCCACTTAATGGTAAATTACATTAAGCAATTTACTAAACACATTGGTAGAAACAGATATGATTAAAAATTAAGTCAATAAAAAATAATTAAAACAAATTTATTTGTTTCGAAACCGGTTTATTTTATTTAGAAATTTATCGGAACTTTCACGGAATATGAAATTAGGATTCAACCAAAAAAAAACACGATAAGAGAAAGGAACGAAGCGATATAGAAGAGATTGACGTAAATAGCGCATTAACCAGTTGTAAAACGACCATCCAGTGTTTCTCCTTGGCGCAGCTACTATAGCTCGTAATAAAAGCAATATTTATAGCAGTGAGGTCGAGGTCTGAAACAACCCTGGCTAACGAGCTATCTTGTTGGAAATCTGTCGTTAAAAAAGAAAGAAGTTCCATCTCGCATTTACTGCTGACCTTAATCGGCCCGCACGTTTCCAAATAGTTTCGATACCAAATTCTCAACTACAAGTTTTACTCATTTTGAAGTGCGTAGATAAGACTATTCCTTAAAATTCATCGAAACAATTCCGGGGATGGATAATTACATTTTTCTTGTTCCATTAAATAAAGGTCATGGCAAGATTATTTACACAGGGTTGCGACGGTACCGGGAAAACCTGGAATTTCTGGAAAAATCAGGGAATTTGAATATGGGTATAAAAATCAGGGAAAAGTCAGGGAATTTGAATATGGGTATCAAAACCAGGGAAAAGTCAGAGAATTTGAATATGGGTATGCAAATCTGGGAAAAGTCAGGGAATTTGAATATGGGTATAAAAATCTGGGAAAAGTCAGGGAATTTGAATATGGGTATAAAAATCAGGGAAAAGTCAGGGAATTTGAATATGGGTATAAAAATCAGGGAAAAGTCAGGGAATTTGAATATGGGTATCAAAACCAGGGAAAAGTCAGGGAATTTGAATATGGGTATGCAAATCTGGGAAAAGTCAGGGAATTTGAATATGGGTATAAAAATCTGGGAAAAGTCAGGGAATTTGAATATGGGTATAAAAATCAGGGAATTTGAATATGGGTATAAAAATCAGGGAAAAGTGGTAGCTAGACCCTTCATTTCGTTATTAACAGTTTAAGAAATATATTGAATTGAACGGTTCAAATTGTAACAGTTTTATTGGTCAGTTTTGTTTTCAAATAGTTGATATTTGAAAAATACCAGAGAAAAAAAGTGTATATTTTTTAATTACACTTTTTCACAAGAAAGCTAAAATTATACAAAAAATAAATAAATAAGCTATTTTTAACAGGGTTCATACAAACATGGAAATCAGTGAAAACCTGGAAATATCAGTGAAATTTATTTAAAGCAAAAAAGTCATGGAAAAATCAGGGAAAATGAAATATTCCCTGAAAAATCCGGGAACATGAAATATTCCCTGAAAAATCCGGGAACATGAAATATTCCCGGAAATATCAGGGAAAATGAAAATTTTCCTGAAAAATCAGGGAAAATAATTATGAGAACTCCAAATTATGCGCAATTTGTTTTAGTATTATTGAAATTATTACTTAGCATTGAATTCATACGTTCAATCTTGATTATACTATATTAGAAAGTGTAACAGTACCGCTTTTAACATTTTAGAGACCCCTATTGTTTTAAAAAGTACACCTGGAAAATATTCAAAACTACTCTGGAAAACCTGGAAATATCAGGGAAAATGGTTTTTGAAATATTGTATGAACCCTGTTTAAATTGCAATGGGCCTAAAGCACTTTTAACAATTGCGTCTGGCTCTACCATAGCTAAATACCACTGACGTCCCTATAGAGTGCTAGCAGTTGATGCGTTTTTAAAAGTTAGTGACGTCACGGCCGTAGCTTCCGTAGTGGTTGTCATGAAAACTCGCGTTTTTTCTCAATAGACATTTAACATTGGTGACGTCGTAGGGTTTCAAGCTGCTGGCACTCTATTGCTTTAAATAATCCTATTTACCTATTTCCCGCGAAACTTTTAAAATGTCATTATAGCCAGGGCCGGACTTAGAGATCCTGGGCCCATAGGCAGATTATGAGTCTGAATATTCACGCGCTGCATTTACTCTTATCCCTGGAACTAGGCTGTGCCTGAATTTCCCTGATTCAGCGTAGAAGTCTGAGCTGAGCACTACGGTTATATTACTAAATAAAAGCTCTTAACAATCGTCGACTAAATATGTGATAATTATGCAACATTTCGATTTAAAACAAAATCTTCTACCTAGGAATTTCTCCAATATAAATTACGATTGATATTATAGATTTATGCCTTCGAATACAGTAATTACGGTCACTGGAGGGCCCCTTCCAAGGATGGGCCCCTAGGCCACGGCCTAGGTTGGCCTAGGCGAAAATACGGCACTGATTATAGCTAGCACGGGTCCAAGAGTCTTTTTGTGACGAATAACCTTCCACGAAAGAGCGCAATTTATGAGGCCAGCTTAGAAAGCAACGGTCGAGGCCGCATCGCTTATCAGAAATCGCGCCATATTTATATTTGAGATAAAGAAAGCTCTATATAGGGATCCGTTTAATCAGAGAGTAGAGACAGCGTTGCGTGACTCATTAAATACTATTTAGATCGAGCGAAGAACCTCGTTGATTGGCCGGCTCATCTGCCTGTCATTTTTATCCGAATCATATCACGAGTGAAGGCGAGAGATCCATCCCACTCCCGAACAGAAACTTCTACTAAAAAAAGGCGCGGTAAAAACAATAACTATGGAATTTGTTCTTTCTTTATCGGAAGAATAAGGGTGAAAGCTCTCTCTATCTATTGAGGTTTAAATAGTCCACGCGTGTACTCGGATCAATGAAGTGTGTGTAAAAACGTGGTAGCTAGGCTAATTTCAATACAAATTTGTCCACTACATAGAGCCACGTAGCGGTCAACGCGAGAAGCTCATAAACTTTTGAATTTCCTTTTGCTAAGCAGACGCTTTGTAATTTATCGCCGGCTTAGCAGACGAAAAAACAGCTATATATAGGCTATATCCTATACTTTTAATTTACTCGGGGTCCCCGAAATAGATTTTCAGCAACCTTATCGTGTTAATTTGTGGGGCCCAAAACCAGATCATTTACATTATGAAAAACATGTACGTAGGCTATATCCTACTTTTAATTTACTCGGGGTTACAGAAATTGATTTTCAGGAACCTTCTCAATTTAATTTCTAGGGCCGGCGTCCCGAAACCAGGCCATTTACTTTCTGAATTTTTTTACGTAGGCTATATCCTATTTTTAATTTATTAGGGGTCCCAGAAATTGATTTTCAGGAACATTCTCAATTTAATTTGTGGGGCCCGAAACCAGGCCATTTACATTCTGAAAAAATTTAAAAAATCAAAATATTAAATTAAAATTAAAATCCTAAATTTCCGTCAACGCCACTGAATATTTAGTAGCGCTAATCCGATTTTTCTATTCGTATTAAGTCCCAGCTTCGATCCTAAACGACAACTTATCTCAATAAGAACAAAATACTCGCTGTCCAAACCAAATCGGACGCTTACGACAAATTGAAACGAGTCGGATATCAAGAACAATTCGCGATAAAACTAATCGTAGGTTGAGCTCACGTGATTCGGGGAAAGACAATTCAAGCGAGATGTTGCGAGGTGGGAAAATTCGTAAGCGCATTAAAAAAATAAATAAACACGAAACAATTTAGGGCGACACATTTCTAAGGATCAGATGAAAGTCCCGAGGGGGTCGGACATTTACAAAAATCCCGTTCACTTGGTCTAAAATTGCAAAATCTTTTAACTCTCTATGGTAACATTAATTAATAGTTAGGTTAGCAGTGCTATATGCGTTGTTAAATTGTAGGTTAAAATAAAATCTTCAGACTAAGGTTTAATCCTGTCCCCACGTATCCCCCCGTTGGCGTGGCCGTCACACGTATCTCGCCCTGATTAATCAGATGGTGTTTCGCCGGGCTCGCGGTCTTCTCAGACTGAATCAGCCCTATCTTCCTTGAATAAAAAAAAAAGGTTTAATCCTTAATAAAAGTTTTAAATATATGCAAATATAACGAAGTTTTTATTTTAACCTACAATCTCTATGGCAAATTAACATTGAAATCCCAAAATCACTTCAAAAAGTAACGATAAAATTGCCAAAATCTCTACGAAATCCCGTACAAAATAATGGCAAGTGTCCGACCCCTCGGAAAGTCCTCCTCCACCGCGTTGTCGTTTTCGCGGGCGGAGTTCTTCCCAGACAGACGCATTCCCTAAAGATAATGGCCCGTAACAATCCAATAAAAAATGCTTGAATACGCGCGACAAGTACATATTTGTTTAGTAATTCGAGGAATCGCGCTGCAGCCAGACAACCCTTGTAATTGCGTAATGACACATTGTTTTCCGGCACGACTTCGGACGCCTTATCGCGGCAGGACCAGAGTCACGCGAGGCAAAAAATCGGCGAATTCACCCGGGTCCCGGAGGCGCCCCAATCGCCCCGTGGAAGGCCGCCGAACGAGTGAAGTCTGCGGCCATACCCCTTGGCGCCGGTGACCGAGTTGCTTGGCGGGGTAACGTGACGTCATAGGCGGCCGGGGAACGGAATCCGCGCGTCTTCCATCCCGAATCTGCAATACGAAATATGACCTTGAAAATGTTTTCGGAGAGCGTGACGTGAGGGCGCTCTCGTCTTTCTTCCGTATACCTTACGCCCAGTGCGCCCCTTTCGACGCTTCCCGCTGGGACCCCCTCGCGAGCTTTCCCATTTGAATTTTAGTTTCTTCATTCGGGAAGACGCATTTTCAATTACTCAAAAAATTTAAGTTCGACAATTCATTTATTTTATACGTAAAAACAAACACCACAAATAAGCGTGGTCCTACGTTATTGAAATGCTAGGGAAAACTAATAATATATTAAAAACAATAGTTACCGATAAAATAATTGAAAAACACAAACCAATATTACATTAAATAAAATTAACTTTGAACCACGGATGGAAGTTTTAGATTGTGATTGCAAAATTTCGAGTGGTATAGCATTAGTTGAGACGTAAAGTGTCTTACGACGTATTTTTTAATAAGTGGTGTAATTAATTTGACTCGATGGCTTCTGGTACTAGTAGTAGCGGAAGTAAATGAACCGAAGTTATCAGACTGCTATACTCCCCATGTTGGAGGCGTTTTCCTTATGAAGTTATATTTTTACCTCGAATTTTAAATTTTGCGCGCTTCTAGGCCGAAAAAAGTTTGTTTTTATTAAACCATTTTTTATACATAGAAATAGCTATACGAACAATTCCCAAGTGCAATTTATCACGTCAAAAGACGGGGATGGAAATTATCTTTTATTGGACTCGATTTTCTCATAATTTTCATAAGGAAAACGCCCTCCGATTCTGAGCGCTATTTCAATAACTTTGGTTCATTTATCTCTGGTTGTAGTTAATATTTGACTCGATGGCTTCTTCGAAAATAATTCTCTGAGAACGTAAATCAAATAGATAGGCAAGATCATTAACTCAGATTTAAAATAGCAACTCGGGAATTATTTTGTCGAGTTGTCGATAATTGGTTCAGTCCACGGGGTTAAGTAATAACGATTACACTACCGAAGCGAAGTCGATATTTAGTAAAAGTAGAGTTTCGAATAAGGGTATTTGAAGTATCAAGTGTGAAACCGGTGATTGAGTTAATGCGCTAGTTGATGATTTGAGTACGCGAAGAATGTAAATCGTTCGTCGGTAAATATTTCAAGGTTACGAACGTCGGTAGTACTTTTAATAGTTGATACGTTGAGCGAGTAGGAGTGATGATAATTATAGAGTAATTTCACTTCGTAGCTTTGGCTATGGCAGCCATTTTGCGCGAGTTTTTTCTCTGTGCGAAAAAGCGTGGATGACGTCGTGTCACGTGAGACTGAAATCACAGAATTTCTTCCAAGGTTAAGAACAAAGCTTTCGGATGGGTTAAAAACTCGAGCCAAGATTGAACGCCCGAATGAAAAAATTAACAAGAATACTTTGGAGGTATATATGATATCTTATTAATGATATTATGATATTAAACGGGAACTGTATTTCGTTTAAGACCAGTTTTAATTTGCTTTATTCGAAATAAGTGTTTCTAAATATTGTAAGTAACGTGGCCTCCTTAATAATTGGAAACTAAAATAAAAATATAATACACCTTTTTACTCAATTCTGTTTTCCCTTAGGCGATAGCGTAAATTGCAAGGTATAATGGGTAAAATTTATCTCGTGAAACATTTGAGCGCCATCAAACGGTAGAAACCTTTAAAAATAGTCACGTGGTTATAAAATTGCTTTAAAGTTTACCGTTTAAATATTGATACTTTTTTAATTTGTTAAACTTAATTTAACGACGACTTGGAAATTAGTATTATTATTGTGATAGTGATGTTAAGTCTGACTAGAAAATTGTAAAAAAATTAAAGACTTAAGACTAGAACACGTTTTTAACCTAGGCTAAGTGAAGTTTCTGTGGGTGAAAATTCCATTCCCCCTGTCTTGCGAAGACTTCCCTCACATGTGGGGGTATTAATTAATTTTGAAATAGGTCAATGGTTGGAAACAAGCTCCAGGCACGTAGGAACGTTTTCAGGGTTGCCACATGTCAGGGAAAACAGGGAATTTAGAAAATGGGCCTATAAAGTCAGGGAATTTAGAAAATGGACCTAAAAAGTCAGGGAAAGGTCAGGGAATTTAGAAAATGGACCTAAAAAGTCAGGGAAAGGTCAGGGAATTTAGAAAATGGGCCTAAAAAGTCAGGAAAAGGTCAGGGAATTTAGAAAATGGACCTAAAAAGTCAGGGAAAGGTCAGGGAATTTAGAAAATGGGCCTAAAAAGTCAGGGAAAGGTCAGGGAATTTAGAAAATGGGCCTAAAAAGTCAGGGAAAGGTCAGGGAATTTAGAAAATGGGCCTAAAAATACAGGGAATTCTAAGAATTTGTAAAAAGTCGGTGAAAGGTCAGGGAATTTTAAGAATTTGTAAAAAGTCAGGGAATTCCAATTTGGACACTTTTTGAAGGTAATTTTACTCTAGGTATCTGACAAATTCTATGATTACTATTTAGTTCCTTTAAAGTTTTGCTAATTTTTTTAACGTTGCAATAATACTTTTGTACTGAAATGTAGGTTGATTTCAATTTATAAACTTTTGATAAAAGCAAAATATAAAATTAAAAATTGTCTAATTTCGGTTTTATAAAGTCAGGGAAAATCTATGAAAATGGTCAGGAAAACCGGGAATCTGAAAATATTGTGGCAACCCTGGTTTTGAATTAAGATTGGTACAGTTTAAATATTGAATTTGGCGCCCCCTTAAAAGTAATTAAAAATAAGCTTTTGGCCCCCCCTTTAGGGAGGGGTTAATTTGGACCACAATTGTTGGGTAAAATAAGGGAAAAATCTTATTTTTTTTGTTTGAAGTGTTCAAAACCACTTTCGGTTGCCATGTCAAAACGAATGGGTAGTGCAACGTCTCCTTTTGGGAAATTTCATATCTCATATAGGTCTACATTACGGCCGATTTTGAACAAAATCGGCAATAAACACCTCGGGTACTCTCCTTGTAAGAATGGTCCTACTATGGTTTTGTTATTTCGAACTTTTTTTTAAATAATAATTTCTAAAATAATTTATTTAAAAAATAAAAGCATGTAGGCTTACATCAAATCACGGTTGAACAAATAGGCACATATTGGGTTGGGCCCAAGGGGTCGAAACTCCTCGTAGGCACCTAAAAGGTTAATGCTTCCCTGATTTACACGTATCCTCATTTGCCATACTGCATGGCTCCACCGAAGGGTCAAAATTTCGAGGGGTATTTTAATGCCAGTTAAGCAGCATAGTTTACGAAAATATTTGCGGTTCATTTATTTTCGTTTGACTCTAATACAAAGTTAAACATTAATCCCACCAGGTTAACTGGCGCTAATTACGTTAAAATATTTTGCAGAGTGAGTTAGCAGACAATTACAATATACACCCTTTAAGATACGTATCAAGTAATGAAGAGTATAACTCCAGAGAAGTGTGTATAAATCTTTTGCAAAATCCTAGAATTATTCGAGTAATTCAACTTAGGAGGAAAGAGTACACTAATAGAGATAATAGAAGCTGATTCACAATTAAAGGTTATATTTAAATTCTTATTTAATACTTTTAACATTTTTTAAAAACTATAAGGAAATTACCATTTGAGAAAAATTCGGCGTGAAGATAAATCCAATCTTTTAACATTTTCTCTGTTTTTAGATAATTTACAATTTCTACGTTTAAGGGTGCTGGCGCCATCTGCTAATTTAAAATTTAAAAATTATCCTCTAATAGGGTTACCCCTGTGAAAGTATCTGCTCTTTTTTCATAATATATATTGGTCTTTATCTTCCCAATTTTACATTATTTACACCGTAAACTAGTGGTAGAACTCGGTGCATTTTGAAGGTTTTGTGTTTAACGTCTACTGCTTCAAATAAGATTTCCAAATACAATTAATTCATTAATTAGAGAATTTAGCCTACACCCTGACATCTTCGAAAATCATTTTACACTCTTTTCTCAGGGGCGTACCTATGGGAATCGGTTTGAAGGAGAGGAAAACTTGATTTGGCCGACTCTAGTAAATATTCCGAGGGTGGAGGTACTGACAGTTCGGTTGCCCCATTGCGAAACTTTATCAAGGCCAATAGTGAAAAATTGAGTTATTTCGGGTTTTTGTTTGTGTTAGAAAATTTATTGCCTAAAAGTATTCAAGCCGAACATGAAACTACTTTCTAGGCTACACCTGTTAAAAATCGTTGGTTAATTTGATAATTAACGCCTTTCATAAGAAATTAGTTTTACGGTAAGAATTAAAAATAAAATCATAAAATTTGCCGGCAAAGCTAACTTATTACGTGGGAATTATATGGTTTTCAAAAAAAAGTTAAATAGTCCCAAATATATGGGATTTACCAGGGTTGGCTGATTTAAATCAAGTGATTTTTTAAATTATTTATTTAAATCACACAATGTATTTCAATGGAGGAATAAAAAATTACTAAAATAGGTTTTTCAAAAATTAAAATAAAATCTGAGCATACTAAAATATTAAATAGTAATGAAATTTAATTAAGATTTAATTTAATTCAAGATTAGCTAACTGATAAAAGTAAAATTTCCGTTAATTATACAAGAAAAGAGCCATTAATTGTATCAAAATCAATAAATTCAATAAAATAAAAAATATCATTTAACTAAAAAAATCGATTGATTAAAAAAATCAAAAAGCGCCAATCCTGGGATTTACATTTTTTGATATTTAAAAAAAGCACAGAAAAATTAATTATTAGTCAAATTATTCCTATTAAACCTTAAATTAACTACTATTTTTTTGTCAAGGAGCAACCGAAATATTCCAGCGTCGAAAACTAAAAATTTTGCAAATCCTAAAAAAAGTCATCAAAACTTTAATTTTGGCAACTAGACCTCGATATGCCAATTTACCAAATTTATTGGTGGTAGTAGGGCCACCTCCATCCCTTTAAGTACCCCCAATAATCGAATAATCTCCACTATCAAATACAACAGGGTTGCCACACGTCAGGGAAAACAGGGAAGAGTCAGGGAATTTAAAAATGGGCCTAAAAAGTCAGGGAATTTTAGTAATTTGAAAAAAGTCAGGGAATTCGATTTTCTCTTGACATTTTTTTAAGGTAATTTTACTCTAGATCTATCATTTATTTTATTGAAAGTTTGGCTAATTTTTTCAACATTGCAATAACCTTTGTTTATTAACTTCTGATAAAAGTAAAATATGAAATAAAACTTTTGATCTTAAAAAGTCAGAGAAAATCTCTTTAAATGGTGGCAACCCTGTACAACCCATTTATAGTAAATTAACTAGAAATATTTAAATATCGTTTTGAAAAAGACACAGCAGGGTGGGACTGTACTAGTAAGCGCGTCGATGACGGGGCATAATGAAAACAAACATGTGACGCGTTGATAAGCGCAGAGTTCCATCTCTCTCCACGTTAAAGTCGCACTCCACGATTACAAATACAATTTCGTTCGATTGCGGAAATCAAATTTGCGCCGATACAGGTAGAGTGCTTTTTTTGCCATAGAGTAATGGCAGTGCTACGTCACACGACGTCACCCATGCTTTTTCCTATTCATAAAAAATTCGCGCCCACAATGGCGGCCATGGCCAAAGCTACGGAGTGCTACTACTCTATACCCGCATGGGCTTTCGATGGGCCAAACTCCCCTACCTTTGAGGTAAGAACCTCAAAACAATTACCTAGTTAAGGGGGAAGAATACAGTAAAAGCCTCTTTTTCGTTCAAGCTGAACATCATTGAATTATATATTATTAGACTGAACCTTCCTCTAGTGCTTAAAATAATTTTGATAATTCTAATATTAGTAGTTAACGAGATATAAGGTCCTAACTAAAGGGTAGTTTGGGCGCTTTCCCAACTTGTTTAGCTCCGGGGGTCCGAATTAAAACGTAATAACTTACTTTTAAATTTAAAATTGTCAAAATTAGTTTAAGCACTAAACAAGAGGCTGTTCTACACTTAAATATTACTTTTATAAGTTCAAATACAAAATTAAAAGCGTTCAGCTTGAAATAGCGCGAAATTAGACAATGTCCACTGTAGTCTTCCCCCTTAAATAAATTTTATAGAATAAAAATATCAAATATTTAATTAGAGGGTGCTATTAATAGCTAAGATGGCCGTCATTCCTCGAAGGCAGGACGGAAATAAGGAAAGCGTTACGCCAATAACCTTGAAATATAGAGATGATGACGTCACTAGAATACTTCCTTCCTAGAGTAAAACTGTAAAATCGAGGATGTTAAAAAGATCCACTTTAAGCTCGTGCATACCCAAGTTTCTGATTTACGTTTGCCGTAATGCAGGGCTCCCAGAGTTCCTATAAATTCCTATAATTTCAATGCTTTAGTCCCATTCGACCGAAATCCCATTCGACTAGTGATGCACCGATATGGGTACAGCCGATATATCGGCCGGCCGATATATCGGCTAATCGTGGATAGCCGATATATCGGCCGATATTAACAAAGTTACCTATCACAATATTATGCTTTTTTGTTTACTCTCGTAACCACCTGTTAAAAAATGATATGATCTATGACTTTTGGAGTCGAAAAACCACTTATGATTCCTGACCGTTTTGGACGCGAATAATTATTTCCTACAACAGCGATCAACTGGCCTTTTTAAAAGGAAATGTAAGGTTGTGGCAATAAATGTTTTCCATTAATTAGTTAGTTGAGTATCGCCTTTTTTTAAAGTTTTTCCTGAAAATATTTTTCTAATACCAGAAGTATCGGCTAATATCGGCCTCGCTTAAGCCGATATTGGCCGATACCGATATTTGAAAAATTAGCCGATATATCGGCCGATATATCGGTTACCGATATATCGGTGCATCCCTACATTCGACCGAAGGCGGTTTTTGAGGTGTCCCATTCGACCGAATTCCGCCGAAACGTGCGGTTTTTATGTGTCCCATTCGACCGAATTCCGCCGAAACGCGCGGTTTTTATGTGTTCCATTCGACCGAATTCCGCCGAAACGTGCGGTTTTTATGTGTCCCATTCGACCGAATTCCGCCGAAACGTGCGGTTTTTATGTGTCCCATTCGACCGAATTCCACCGAAACGTGCGGTTTTTATGTGTCCCTTTCGACCGAATTCCGCCGAAACGTGCGGTTTTTATGTGTCCCTTTCGACCGAACGCTTTTATGTGTCCCATTCGACCGAACGCTTTTATGTGTCCCATTCGACCGAACGCTTTTATGTGTCCCATTCGACCGAACGCTGCTATATAAATTGGCTTTTGGAATGAGCATGAATTATATTTTTATCTTCACCTAGTCAAGAAAAGTAACTGAACCAAAACTGAAATAGTAAACTTAACTTAACCTAACCTAACCTAACCTAATCCAACCTAACCTAACCTAACCTAACCTAACCTAACCTAACCTAACCTAACCTAACCCAACCTAACCCAACCTAACCCAACCTAACCCAACCTAACCCAACCTAACCCAACCTAACCTAACCTAAACATGGATCTTCGATAGTACATACCTTATAAATAAAATACCAAATCACCCCGCCAATTGGGCTACATTTTAAAATTCTTTCGGTCGAATGGGATTTCGGTCGAATGGGAATAAACGATTTCAATATGCTCCTATAATTTCCTATTTTCTCAAAATTGTTCCTATAAATTCCTATTTTTTCGAAATTTTCCAGTTTCTCTATAGCTATATCCAGAGATTCCTATAATTTTAAAAATAATTAGAAAACAGCCTAAACGTTTGGGGAAAATGTGCCTTCTAAATAGAGCTTAGTTCTGGCTTAGGTCCGGTGTTCCCGAAAACCTTAACGGTTGGGCTCCCAGAGTTCCTATAAATTCCTATAATTTCTTTATACTCCTATAATTTCCTATTTTTTCCAAATTGTTCCTATAAATTCCTATTCTTAGCTAAAATGTTCCTATAAATTCCTATTTCTTGGCTAAAAATGTTCCTATAAATTCCTATTTTTAGCTAAAATTTTCCTATAAATTCCTATTTCTTGGCTAAAAATGTTCCTATAAATTCCTATTTTTAGCTAAAATTTTCCTATAAATTCCTATTTCTTGGCTAAAAATGTTCCTATAAATTCCTATTTTTAGCTAAAATTTTCCTATAAATTCCTATTTCTTGGCTAAAAATGTTCATATAAATTCCTATTTCTTGGCTAAAAATGTTCCTATAAATTCCTATTTTTAGCTAAAATTTTCCTATAAATTCCTATTTTTAGCTAAAATTTTCCTATAAATTCCTATTTCTTGGCTAAAAATGTTCCTATAAATTCCTATTTTTAGCTAAAATTTTCCTATAAATTCCTATTTCTTGGCTAAAAATGTTCCTATAAATTCCTATTTTTAGCTAAAATTTTCCTATAAATTCCTATTTCTTGGCTAAAAATGTTCCTATAAATTCCTATTTTTAGCTAAAATTTTCCTATAAATTCCTATTTCTTGGCTAAAAATGTTCCTATAAATTCCTATTTTTAGCTAAAATTTTCCTATAAATTCCTATTTCTTGGCTAAAAATGTTCCTATAAATTCCTATTTTTAGCTAAAATTTTCCTATAAATTCCTATTTCTTGGCTAAAAATGTTCCTATAAATTCCTATTTTTAGCTAAAATTTTCCTATAAATTCCTATTTCTTGGCTAAAAATGTTCCTATAAATTCCTATTTTTAGCTAAAATTTTCCTATAAATTCCTATTTCTTGGCTAAAAATGTTCCTATAAATTCCTATTTTTAGCTAAAATTTTCCTATAAATTCCTATTTCTTGGCTAAAAATGTTCCTATAAATTCCTATTTTTAGCTAAAATTTTCCTATAAATTCCTATTTCTTGGCTAAAAATGTTCCTATAAATTCCTATATTTTCTATGAAATTTCCTATAATTCCTATAATATTTATAAAAAAATCGCTGGGAGCCCTGCGTAATGAATCTTCTCAATTTATCAGATTCTACAAAAAAATAAAAATGAAATTGTAGGTTTAAAAATGATTATATTGGTTTTTTAAATTGGGGAAACTCGTTAGACAGGCAAACTAGCTACGAAGGGGTAGCCTCCATTTGTCGGAATCTGTTTTCCGTTTGTATACGTCACAGATATTTTTCCATGTAAATTAACACTGTGATTTTTCTCGTCAGCTTAAGTCAATTGTGACGTTGCTTTTAAAAGAATTATCAGAAACTATTGCAAAATTATGAGTAACGTATTGCAAAAAGATCTTAACGAGACAGAAGGGGGCGTTGCAGTTTTCGATGAAAGGAGTTTACTCAAAGGTCAATAGAGAAAGATGCGGGTGAGACTAAGCTCTCTTTGGGGAAATAACTGCGCATTTCAGCCGATAAAACTAATAGGTTCACGGCCATTCGTAGAGTGCCTCCAACGAGGCTTCGGACACGTTCAGTGTTCCGAAGTGGTAAATGTCAGGTGTCAAATAATGTGGCAAAAAGTGGTAAATACCGACATGGCGAATAATACTTTTACTGGCTAATATGCCAAATAGTGGCAAATAATAAATTTTAATAAAAATAAAAAAACATACGAAAGGAAAAATATATTTGTGCTATTTTAGACAAATATACTGTATTAGTTGTCAGGTTTTGGCTAGATACTCAATTATAGCCCAATCTAGTAATTTCGTTTGGCTATTTTTCAACGATTTTTCCTGAGTTTGAATTCGTCTGCTATATATCTTAACGGTGTTTTTAATGGTTCTTTTGTGAAAAACTGAAACATTATCTCACATGTAAGTGATGCTACATCTCTGAAAGATATTATTTACATCATTTAAATGCATTTTTGATTATTAGTCACTATTTGTCACTTTTTGCCATATTTGCCACTTTTGGCCATATTTGCCACTTTATGCCACTGACATGGACTTTATTCTAAAAATGTGACATTTAGGTAACACTGGACACGTTGCTTCGCTAGTACACTAATTAACACTATAGAAACCCTTTGGCTCTAATACGCCGTTATTTCCCTAAATAAAGCCTATACTCGATAGCAACCTTAGAAAGGAGAGCATTCTAGTAAAATTCGGGAAAGGTATCAATATTTATTTGCGACCGATCGGATTTGATTGGATGAAGTTTATGTTTATCAGCTGTACCCACTCGTGTTATCTCAATTCGAAGCCAACTGCGTGTTATTTATAAAGGAATTTTCCCCTTCTCAGGTTGCAACTGAGTATAGCTATTTTTCAGTTCTCCAGTTTAACGGTACCACTTTTTTTATGGTTTGTAGCAGGATTGAAAAAAAAAAAAAAACTTTTTTTTATAAAAACCTCAAAAAACCATTTTATTTTGGGTAAAACCAGGTTTTTTTAAACCCTGCTTTTTTACTTTTAATCTATTTTCGCTTTTGTTTAACCGTGCATACATATTACCAATCAACTAAAAATTAATATGAGTATTATTACAAGTCTCACGTGACCAGAACGAAGTTTTAGTTTTGGTTTCATTTTGTATAAATGCAGGGTGACCAAGAAAATGTCTCGAAATTTTTTAGAAAAAATAGGAAATTTTCAAGCGAATTAAAGTAAAATATAGGAAAAACCATAAGCAAAAAGAAGGATTCTTATCGAAAACAGTAGATAAAAGAAAGTGATATATAGGATGACGAAGGGTACACGACGACGGAATGTTTTCGGGTTATATTCTACATGAGAAAACCTCGAGGAAAACCTAAGCTGTGAATTGGAAGGTATTGAAAATATAGGAAATGTGGTCACCTTTAGAAATGCACTCATTTCGGTAAGAAAATGTACAAATATTTTGGAATAATTTTTAGTTAATTAACAAAACCAAATTATTAAAAAAAAAAACCATTGGTTTTTTAAAAAATAATAACTTGGTTTGAACCATGATTTTATACCAGTGTGGTTTAAACTAGCCAACTCTGAATGCGAGACGTAAAATTGGGCTTCAAACCCGAGCCCACCCCACTTGTTTATACAGCCCCGCTGTACTGGAATATCTCAAGAATAAAGAACTGACTTAAAGGGAATATAACCTGCAAAGTAATCTTTATGAAAGACCCCTTCAATTTTTTCTGTACAGTGGCGCCAAACATTTTTTTTATTTTAAAAAAGGCAAGAGCGGTCAGAGCTGCAAACGTTGGTGTTCCACACTAAATACCTGAGGTTATATTCCCTTTAATCCCTATGGTTTGTTAGTTGAATAATCTTAAAGGCCTAGGTTTGCTTCTGCCTGTTCCCCTTTAAATTAACTTGCCTGGAAAGCAAATACCCTGGTGGTAGGCCAACCGCTGAACATGTTGGCCCACCACCAGGGTATTTGCTTTCCAGGCAAGTTAATTTAAAGGGGAACAGGCAGAAGCAAACCTAGGTCTTTAAGCTGTTCAAACCGAGTCGGTTTTACCTCATGCTTTTGCTAAATGGTTTTTTTGACTTGTTTTGACCTCACCTATACTCGAATATTTTGAAGCTTCAAACTTGTCACTTACGTCAGCCACGAGACAAAGCTCTGTTGGTACCGACCAGTTTTAAAACAAACACATTTCTCTTCGACACTGAACTCGAAATCGTTTCAATTAAATTTAAAATACATTTCACAATTTTAACCGAGTCTGAGTCGAATCCTAAAATCTGTCTAAGTGTCAGTGAGCCAGAGATGTTTTTCCATAACGGTTTTAGGTGACCACAAGTTAGGTTCAAGAGGCGAAGATACGCTTAAAATTATAATTTAAATTAAAGACATATCTTGGCTTAGAGTCTAATATTGTTCTGGCTCAACAAGGGACTTTTTACCATATTACTTTTATTAATTAAAAACTAAATCAATTTTTGAGATCCGCTAATTAAAATCTCACTAGTCAGTTTATAGGATAAATTAGTTTAAATACAGATTTAAATTTTGTTTAGCAATATTGGTCCCTTTTTAATTCCTATTATCAAAATATCTTTTTCGTATTTTACCTAATGTTTTAATCGTGAAAAGTCTTTTCCTCTCCTAATTATTTTCCAGATTTCGATGGCAGTTTTTTAATTCTTTTTAGGATGAGTAGTCTTTTACCTCTAAAAGTTACTTATCTCATGTTTAAACTTTGCTCCCAACTTAAGACTTAAAAGCAATATTAAATTTTGCGCTACCTCCCCTGGAGACTCATAAGCAATGTTACGTTTCTCACCTTCCCCGGGAGACTTAAACGCAATTTTAGGTTTTGCACCTAACATAAAGACTTGAAAGCCATGTTAAGTTTTGCACCTCCTCCTAATGACTTAAAAGCATTGTTAAATTTTAAACCTCCCAATTGAGACTTAAAAGCCATGTTAAGTGTTGCACCTCCCACTAGGGACTTAAAAGCAATGTTAAGTTTGGCACCTCCCCCCCCTGGAGACTTAAAAACAAAGTTAGTTTGGCACCTCCCCCTGGAGACTTAAAAGCCACGTAAGTTTCTAACCTTCCCTGGAGACTTAAATGCAATGTAAGTTTTGCACCTCCGCCTGGAGACTTAAAAGCAATGTTAATTTTTGCACCTCCTCCTGGAGACTTAAAAGCAATGTTAAGTTTTTCTCATCCCCCTGGAGACTTAAAAGCAATGTTAAGTTTTTCTCATCCCCCTGGAGACTTAAAAGCAATGTGAAGTTTTTAACCTTTCCTGGATAATTAAAAGCAATGTTACGTTTCTAACCTTCCGTGGAGACTTAAATGAAATGTAAGTTTTGCACCTCCGCCTGGAGACTTAAAAGCAATGTGAAGTTTTTAACCTTTCCTGGGGAATAAAAAGCAATTTTACGTTTATAACCTTCCCTGGAGACTTAAATGCAATGTGAACTTTTTAACCTTTCCTGGATAATTAAAAGCAATGTTAAGTTTCTAACCTTCCCTGGGGACTTAAAAGCAATGTAAGTTTTGCACCTCCCCCCTGGAATCTTAAAAGCCATGTTAGTTTGGCACCTTCCCCCTGGAGTCTTAAAAGCAATGTAAGTTTTGCATCTCCCGCCTGGAGACTTAACCCATTTTGGGGTTGGATATTTTAACACCCCGAACACGGGACTCGCTCATAAATTAAGGAAACTAAAAAAAGAATATTTTGGACCTCGGCTGATGTAATGTATTCGCGGTCAAATTGAGTCTAGTTCACTAGGTGGCGCTGTGGCACCAAAACATTATCATCTAATATATTTTTCCTGAAGAGTATCGTGTGCTTTACCCTTATGAAACTAGAAAGCTTTCGATCTTTGCCAAAAGAAGGCGATCATTTTCGGTCAAGAATAGGTCAAATATTTTCTTTTTGTCTCAGCTCTGATAAAATAGTTTTTTACAACTCAAACAAATGATTTAATCAAAAATTAAATAGGTTCGATTTATATCTTCATGATTCAAACCCTTCTCAAATTTTGAGAAGAACCCGAGCAGCTATTCTTATTCATGCTAATAATAATAATCTTAATAATCAGCTAGGCTAATACCCAAGGCACCACCTTAGGCCTAAGTCATCATGCGACTTTTGAAGCCCTTAATTCAGGTGGCCGGGTTACAATGCGTAGGAGGGTGGTGGCAAGCCCTGCATGCCACGAGATCGAGCCAACAGCTCCCTACACTAACTAATTTTTTTAGATGTGTTATATGCCTGCTACTTCAATGTATATGTAGTGTATTTCATTCTTAATGATAATAATCAGCTAGGTTAATACTAAAGGCACATCTTGAGGCCCAAGTCAGCAAGCGACTTTTAATGCCTTTAATCGAGGCGGCCGGGTTACAATGCGTAGGAGAGTGATGGTCAGCCCTTCATGCCACGCGAGCCAACTCGACGTTATGTGAATATTCTCTTAAAGATATAAAAACTTCGAATTAAAACAAAAATGAAATAATTCAGAATATTCAGTGTATAGTGTAGTCTACATTTTCTAGTGAATTTCCACTGCGAATAGTTCACTAATAGAAACTTCAGTGTAATATTTTCATGTTTCTCAGAAACAAAAGCCTACTACTTTTTATATATCTTCTGCGTTTCGTTTATAGTCAAGATTAATAGTTAAAAGAGGTTAGAGTGGTCTCGTTACCAACACTTCGAATTGAAAATTTGGAACAATGAAAACGTTAATTTTGAACTAAATATTAGTTATCATTCCCAAAATCCATTATAATTATTTTAAATTAAGTTGTCAAGTTACATCATCAACGAGTTTGTTTGATAATTTTTAATTTCCCTAATTTTCGATCCATGGGATTTTTAGCAGTTGCGCTGTCATCTTGTTTGGCACTTCAGATTCTACAAAAGAAACAAAAACGCTATAATCTTCAAAAATCAAGTAGTATGTATACGTGTTATATTTGTGTTGTCATGAAGTTATTTTGGTAAGAAAGTCCAGATAAGCTCAGATTGTAAATGACAAACATTAATTTTTAGTACCGTTTATTTTTCTTTTAAAATATACTTCTAGCCTTAATGAATCAACTCAGGGGCGCAGTCACATTTTTAGTCACAAGGCTTAGGGACACTTGGCATCCCTTTGGGCCCGGCAAGGAACAGCGTGATTTGAAGCATTGCAGGATTAAATTTAGCTATGAATATTCAAATTTGACTTTCCTAGAAATTTGACTTTCCTTGTGACTGAACCTTGAATACGAACCTGAGTCAATTGGGAAGTTCTTCGTTAGTACAAGTGTAGATATGTCCTGAAGTGGAATTCATCCATATGAAATATGGCATTTTATATTTATGAGCATCGGGAAGACAAAGGATATTGAAGATCTATCTTTCGTAACTTTTGCCATTTCCGTTTGAAATAGTAAAAGTTAAGTATCGCTTGTTTCAACGGGTTAGCAGGAAGAGACATTCCATTGAAATTGTTTATTACCTACCTTAAGTTGTCATTTCTTATTTGTTTGTTGTCTTCCGATATCCGTTAGAAACACTCAATTCACGTGTTCCTGATTGTAGTCGAGAGGAGTGCTAGGTTCATTTTTAAGCTGTACCCCCTAAATCTAGAAAGTTCCTTGAAACATGTAAAACACTTTTGGATCTCTGAAAACCCGCATTTTGCGACTCAATAACAGGGCCATAGCGTTACATTTTGGGCTCTTGCGTAAGTGCTCCGGCCAGGCCCCAATGGAATCGAAAATTTTAATAAAATATACGTTAAATATAATTTAAATAACAGCTTTAATGAGATTAATGACCACTCACTGTCTCAGTCTTTTGTGCACCAATGGCTAAAACCCCGAACGTGATCGAACAGTTTTCTGGGTATTTCTCGCTTTTTGTAGTGAAGCAGGGTACACGACATTACCATTTGAACAATGGTGTTTGAACATTACTATATGGCGGAAAAGTGGAATTTATTTTTTAAAGAATACTAACCGTAGAATTTATAATACTACAAAATAATAAGACTAATACTATAAAATATACGGTTAAGAATGCCAAATATACGATTAATAAAATGAAATACCAATAAAATACAAATAGAAACATTTTATCGACTCGATCCCGGGCCCTGGTGTAACGCACCACTGTTTTAACTAGGTGGTTTTTTTCCGCTTGTTCCAGGATTTCGGAGTAGGGTAAGAAGAGTAACGCTATGACGTCATTTTACTCCGATTCTGTGGTGGCGAATAGTTCGAGACGGAGTAAAAACGTTTTTCCAAAATGGCTGCCTTTGGCCTTTTTAGCAGATACATTCTGGCTAGCAGACGACAAAATCCGATTTACTCCTTTACACCTCCTTTTCAGAAGGAGTAAAAAGTGTAGCTCTAATACTCCGGAACAAGCTAATAGTTTATGGGGCGGAGTAATTCTCATCCCCGGAAAACAGGCGAATAAAACGTTTTAGGGTAAAAAGAGTACACTTTTAGTCCGAGATCAGGCGAAAAGTTACCACCTACTATTTCTACGCTACTGCTTAAGAAATGTAGATTTTACCTGTTTTTCCCTGCTCAAAAATTGTAGCTCTAGTGTTACGCTTTTAAAACAGTGACCCATCATTTCCATTGTAGATATTTCTGCGCTAAACTTTGCAACAAAAAAGTGTACAGTTTTAAACCAATAGAAGAGTTGCGAGGTCAGTTAGTGAATTTTCATCAAAAAGTAGTACCCCTGCTAAGTTCCACGACATCGCTCGTAATAGTTGATTTTATAAAATGTCTTTACGCTTGCCCAACTTGTTGAAATGTTGCCCTGGAATAGTTCAGTCAATGCCTAAGAATGAGTTCATAAACTCTTTAGTGGGAGAGAAAACGGATTCATAGCTGAAGCGGGGAGGCAACATTTCAACAATACGGTCAAGGTTATTTTATAAAAAGAACTATTAAAGGTTGTTCATGAACAAAGCTATATACTCTATACGGATTCTGAACGTATTTTTCTCGAACATGTCCAGGGTTCATTCAAACCTGGAAAACCTGGAAATATCAGAGAAACTAATTGTTGACTAAACATTAAGGGAAATTTCAGGGATATTTAAAAATTTTGGCAAAATTCAGGGATTTCAGGGAACTTGGTGAGGCTTGAGTAAGTTTGCTCTAAAGGGGTGGCCACAACTAAAAAAAAGAAATAAAAATTTTAGGTGGTTTTGAACTTAGAAATGTCATCGAAATATCTGTAAAAAAATTGACGAAAGATTTAAAACACTGTACTCAATGAAAAAAATTGGATCACAAATAGTATCAGCTGTAGGAAGTCTGTATTTGAAACGACAGGGAAACGTGTAAAGTCAAATTAGCCTTTAAAATGAAAAAAAGTTTCATTCGAGGGATCCGCCATTCGTACAAATCCCTATACACTAGAGAAAAATGAAATAAGCCTAAAAAAACCCGAAATCAACACGAAAATCGAGTTCTGAAATCTCAAAATCAATTTTTAATTTAAGAAATCTTAAAATTAGTTTCTCATAAATTTTCTAAAATCTAAAAATCAGTTTCGGATTTCTGAAATCTCTTGAAGATTCGAAATCGGACTGGGTTGAAAACCTCATCAAGGCTCAATGAATAAAATTGATAAAGACTTTTGTGAATTTTATTGGTACGCGGGTGAATCTCGAACGAACTATAGATTAATTGTACGTAATTTCGACCATAAATTTTCTCCGGATAAAATTTTATTTATCCATTTCTTAGTTGTCCTCCGAGAATGGTAGATTCGGCATGGCCGCGTATCGAGGCAGCTTGAGAACCGGGTCGCCGGCGGACAGTGGCGCGAAGCCCATTAATGGAGGGGCGCCGCTAATCACTGGCCGCCGCGCGCGCCCTTTCTCTATTACAATCTCCAGACTTAAGGATAGCGTGACGTCATTGGGCCGGCTGACGCGGTTTGTGACGTCAAAATCGATAATGAAAACGCGCCTCCCTCGCCTCGATTCATCCGCCCAGAAACCGCCGCGCACCGACGCTATAGATATGACCTATTGATTCTGCCCTCTCCTCCCCAACCGGAGAAAGCCTATATAATCGTTGGACAACCCGACAAATTATTCTTTTCCAGGGCCCCCATAGGTCCTATAATTTCTATAATATCCTATATTTTCAAAAATGTCCTATAACATCCTATGTTTTTAGCAAAATCCCTAAAAAGTCCTATAAAATCCTATAATTTTGATATTTTGCCCATTTCAAATCCCGCCACTCTGTTAAATTAATAGATGTAGCTATAGGATAAATTCCTATACAAATTCACTCTAGTCTATACTTTTGTTATTGTTAACATGGTTAGCTACTAGTATATTTTTGTGATGAAATGGTTCCATAGTTTCTATTTTGAAAGTGAAAATCAAAGATTTATTTCACTAAATATAGATTTTGTTTTTTAAATGCATAAAGTTAGTAAATGAAATAGCATATTTAGTCCTATTAAATCCTATAATTTTAAAAAATAGTCCTATAAAGTCCTATATTTTTAGAAATATAATCCTATTTTTCCTATAAAAAATTTGAAGATTTGAGTGGGGGCCCTGCTTTTCCAAAAAAAACGCCTTCTAAACTATAAATATCGCGGTTCTTGCAGCTTTCCTACATCTCGAGACCAAGTTAATGGCGCCATTTCAATTGATATTTGAAAATACTGAACGCTCTATCCGGACCAGCAGTCTATGTAATGGAGTGAAAAGCGAGCCACTTTTATTTAGCAACGGTCGTTGGAAATTCAATTCCGAAATGTAGTCAATTTTTAACGAGACAACTCTAAGCTATTAAAATAATATTCGTAGGCTCGACGCGGATTTCCCGATAAACCGCGGCTCAAAATTTAAGGCGTGTTTTACTTCGCCTAACGATTTAAAATGTAAAAAATTCACCGCGTAAGGATATTTTACTTATTCACGAACTATAATTTCTCGATCTAATAGTCTTAGAAAGTCAGTATAGGAAACAATTTCTTTCAAAATATTTTGAAAGTGCATGAGTGATTGGATTTCCAATATTTTCAATTTCTCGCTATAAATTCCACCTATTTTCCTATATTTTGGTATAATTTGATCGTTTTCATTTGTACATAGTTTTATCTTGATTTCCCACCAAAAACCACAAAAATACACAGTATCTTTTAAAGACGGGTTACATTTTAGCAACTTTTCTTCTGCAATTTTTCCTTATTGGTTAGTTTGCACTCCTGCCCTATCACCATATGCGTTAAAGCAGGGTGCACGACGATATATATAAATTTGTGTGTAGATTATACTAGCCTATTATTTTTCATTTATTTGGCCTATTAAGTTTTCTATATTTTCCTTTATTTTGCCTATAGCATTTCCTATAATTTCCTTTATTTTGCCTATAGCATTTCCTATAATTTCCTTTATTTTGCCTATTATAATTGTTATATTTTCCTTTATTTTGCCTATTACAATTCTTATAATTTTCTTTATTTTGCCTATTACAATTCTTATAATTTCCTTTATTTTGCCTATTAAAATTCTTATAACTTTCTTTATTTTGCCTATTACAATTCTTATAACATCCTTTATTTTTCCTATTGCAATTCTTAAAATTTCCTTTATTTTACATATTTTTTCCTATATTGTAATATAATTCTTCTTTAAATTTTCCCTAGTCACCCCGATATTCAAGCTAATAACATTATCCGTATATTAAAATGAATACTTATCCCGTTAGATAAATATTATTTACTTCTGGTTACAACTTAAAAAATTATAGTAGAGTAAAGCCAGACTTCTTAAAAACGGAAGTGAAATGACGCCCACCTCCTACTTGGCACTTCTTGGTAAGCGAAAGAAACCAAAATTTAATTCTATAACTCGAGTGCCGACCATGTACCCCTCGCTAAACTTTCAATTTGAGAAATTTGGAAAATTAGTCGCGCACCATGGTTGGGTGAACCACAGTCGTAGCGCCAGAGCATTCAGAAATAATTCAATCCCATCGTACCTGATTTCCAGCGACTAAACTGGAATCCATTCAGCCACTAAGCGACATCTTCTCGAAGTCCAGGCTGAGTTCTATGACATTTCAAGAGCCTATCGCGTAGAGCCGAAAATGGACATAGCCTTCGAACTTTGAACACAGACGTAAATCAAATATCGGTTAAAAATATACCTGTATGTTAAGGGGCTAGCCACTTCTGGAATTTGGCGTACGGGTATAGGAGAAAACGAAATACAGATGTCTGGAAATCTAGATATTAATTTTCAGAAATCCATAGAAATATTAGGACACTCGGGGAATCGGGATAAATGTTTGAAATACGAGGAAATATAGAAGATCACGCGAAATAAGAACTATTTGTAATAATACTGAGAAATTTATCTCAAATATTCATAAAATATCTTCGGGAAATTGGAAATATTGGGAATATCTGAAATATTTAAAATTTCGAAATTTTTTAAAAATATATCTGAAATTTTTAAAATATCTCAAATATTGAGGAATTTATCTGAAATATTGGAAATATTTATCTGAAATATTGAGAAACATATATCTAAAATATTGAGAAATATATATCTGAAATATTGAGAAACATATCTGAAATATTGAGAAAAATTCTAAATATTGCAAATATCTGAGTTAAGTATCTGAAAAATTCTAAATATTGCAAATATCTTAATTATATAACTGAAAAATTATAAATATTGCAAATATCTGAATTATATATATCTGAAGAATTCTAAATATTGGAAATATCTGAAATATTGGTACATTGGAAATATCTGGAATATTGATACATCGGAAATATCTGAAATATTGGTACATTGGAAATATCTGGAATATTGATACATCGGAAATATCTGAAATATTGATACATTGGAAATATCTGGAATATTGATACATCGGAAATATCTGGAATATTGATACATCGGAAATATCTGGAATATTGATACATTGGAAATATCTGGAATATTACTATGTATTGGAAATATCATATATTTGAAATATCTGGAATATTACTATGTATTGGAAATATCATATATTTGAAATATCTGGAATATTACTATGTATTGGAAATATCACATATTTGAAATATCTCATATATTACTATATATTGGAAATATCAGATATTTGAAATATCTCATATATTACTATATATTGGAAATATTCAGATATATTTGAAATATTTGGAAATATCTGAAGAAATCTCAAGAAATAACGGGATATCCAAAAATACAGAAATATAATGGAAATATTAGATATTGAAATCAAGTGCACATTATTCCCGCAATTAGCCAGCCCATCGCCTTATTTCGTTGATTTTAATTTAAAGATTTTATTTCATACAAGGGACCTTAAATATGGTATTCATATTCAGTTCGGTAATTATGAGTAATGGCTAATTGAGAGGATGAGTTGTTTCGTACGTTGCAGATCAGTTTAGTGGTAGATTTTAATATTCTGTAACTACCATTAAAAAGTTAACTGACAAATAGACCAAGTTCGTTCTTCAAATAATGTAACTCTTTGCTATTCTAAAGTTTAAAGACGTCTTCAATTTAATACGTTAGGTCTAAGTCTCAATAAGATCATACGTGACTTAACCATTCGTAAGTATACCACCAAGGATTTTCCTTAATGAAACCTTTGAACATTTTCAGTCTACTTATGTACGGTGTGAAAAAAAGGGTTTTTTTTTAAAAATTACATAAGATACGATAATTCTACGCTTTAAATCGAAATAAACAAGGTGTATTTTTAACTTTTAAGGAAACAACTCGTGATGTCAATCAAATAGTAGGCATACCAGATCTAAGACTAACTCAGATTCCTAAGTACTACTTTGTAAATCATTTAATTATACTTATTGAGACATTGGCAACCGATAATTCAACCTTAAATATTTTTACACGTACATATATACAAATTAATAAACATTAGTATAAGTCCTATATGCTCTGTTCAAAATTAACCTTAATTTATACTGATATCGATGGCTTGAACGAATTCCAACCACCAGATTATTCTACTTATTGGCACTTTAAAACAACTATAATCTAAGAACCAATCTCACATCCTTCATACATTTTATAATTTTTATTTACAATATAATCAACCAGGACTCCATTAAGAATATTTGCGCAAAAAACTAACAAACATATTCAGCACTTATATTTAAATACTTAATCTTATTTTCAATCTTAATTGGAATAAATTCATTTTTCTTTCCAATAATTGCGTTAGAACAAACGCTAATTCTAACACTAGAGAAATCAGTCAAAAAATGCGAAGACCCAACAACTGTCGATCAAAAATATTAATATTTTACAGATAATGCCGAAAGTGAGACGAGGATAAATTAAATTTACGTCCGTAAATAACAATAATAAATTAATTAACAAAAAAAGAACGGGTATAAAATACGAAACGTCAATAAAATTGGGTGCCTGATTATTTTCAGGTGGTTCTTCCTCGTTGGAAGATGTAACGAGAACGGGGCAAACAGGAACAGGAGATTTTTTCGCCGGTCTTCGACGGATGAAAGGAAGAGAGGAGAACAGAGAATCCGGATGATGGTGGTTGGCTCACTCAGGTCGGCGAGGTCGTGCCGAGACCGCTGTGCTTCGCGCTATCCGCCGCCGCTTCCGCCGCGAGCGAAGACGTCGCCGACGCCGGAAGAGACGAGCCGACAGCCGATCCGACGCGCCGAGGAAGCCGAAGAGGACGGCGGCGGCGGTGGCGCGATCAGAGCGGCCGGCGGACCCTGTTGACCCGAGAGCCATAAATCGACGAACCACACACGGTCGACCATTCCGCGAGTGAAATGTCCAGTTAATAATTGAGTACTCGTCATGTTTTTATACTTCCCTCCGAAAACTATTTTACTAATCAGGCCTAACCTTTACGCCCAATATTTCGAACATTTAGACATTAAGCGATTGAATATTAGTAATTGTAACCATCCAATTAAATAAGTAACTTAACATATCCAACTAGAATTAGCTAATTATAACAACCGAATTTAAATTTCGTTAACCGTAATAGATAATTATTTAAAATTTTAAAAATAATCTCGATTTTAAACGGAGGAATTTAAAGATTAATTTCAAATGATGTTCAATTTATAAATTAGAAATAAAACCGTAAAATAGTTCTCGGTTATTAAAAAAATTTAAATTTACAGCGTTGGAAATAGGAAACTTAGAAAACCGTTGATAGCTTAATTGATCACCGTGAAATATTAAATCCCTTCTTTTAAGCCCGTTCCCAAAGATAATATTTAGCGGAAAACGTCAAATACAAATCAGTCCCTACTTTTCTATCGCACATACGTCGAAGGAACTTAAAAAAACCCCGTTAAATTTGTAGTCTCGAAACCGGTATAATAATGGGCGTCTTTAAACATCTCTTGGTGCAAAAAAGTTCCTAAAGAAAAAACAAACCAGTGAAAACTAAAAATCAGAAATTGGTGCGCGACGACGAACCGCCGATGCGATTAGTTGAGTGATAGTGAGAGAGAGAGATATACCTACCCGTGCCCCATTCCCTGAGACCCTAACTTGCGATAGATAAGTGTTCGCGGGTTAGATTCTCAGGCCCTGGGTCACTGGTACCGGTCACGCCGAGAAACGAAATAACGCTGACGAGGCGACACGGACTCTGAGGGCCTGAGAGTGACCGAACTATAGCCGACACTCGAGATAGCGCTGGAAACAAAAACAATATTTGTGTTACCGCGTGAACTGCTCGCGATTTTATTTTCTATTATTATTATAAAATATAGTGTGAAAATATTTATTTTAGAATTGTAAATTGTGTAAAGTAAAGAAGTGTTCGAATTGCTTCGAGTGTGTTGATATTTATTTATCTTCCTTGTTACGTTATTAATTTCTAAATATAAAATTACAATATAGGATGATTGGAATTTTTATTTCGCCCCTCACCGTTGATTCTGCCATATTCGCTAAAACAATTTAACTATTTCATAATAGCGATAAGACTTAAGATTACACAATGCGGTATAAATTTGGAATATTACTTAGTTAAAAAAAGCTAAATGCTACACCAGATTGGATAGTATCAAAATTGGCCAAATTTATTAAATAAATTTAGAGTTTAAATTATATAAATAAAGATTTTATAGACTAACTTTTGGCAGAAATAATAAATATAATTAATAGTAATATAAAGATAGCTATAACGTATAAGCTTATTTGAAGAAAAAAATGGTGTATATTTAATAAGTTATAGGTATGCGAGTCAATTGAAATCAAAGTATTACTAGGAATTAGTAGGATGAGAAAAGGTAAGTGCAATTTCAAATATTTTAATGACATTTCCGTGAAACGCGGCGAAAACGTAAATACTACACGATGTTTTCATTCGCTTTTGGAGAAATTAGTGCCAGATTCCGCTGGGTTTTATATTTCCACTACCGCTATTACCAAAGAGAAAGTCGGACTCCATTTTCCAATTACTTCGTGAAATCTTCCTTTTCGTTATTTAAAACGCGACAGTTTTCAAAATTATTCTAAAATAATTACATTCGTTCGCTGTAGCTTTTAGTAATTTAAAATTAAATTATATACTTTAAAGCTACTTCAACCAAACTTATTATTCCCATTTTAATCATTGTAATCATAAATACTCCGTAAAGTAAAATATTCCGTACCGATAAATATCAACCAACAGATAACTTTAACAGAATTTATTTTCTACAAAATATCTAGCATTCCTTGGTATTAAGGCGTAGACGTAGCCGAACTAAATAATTTTTAAAAGGAATTGAATATTTAGTGTAAAATTCGTTATTTTATAAGTCAGACTTTTAAATGTAAAATTGTACATTTATAACCAAAACTTAAATGGAATTATTGCGAATAAATGGCAAATGTTTTCGTGATTAACGTACTTTAATTAAATCACGTAGCGAAAATACAACCAAAATACAAATGCAATGCGAAATTAGTGATTTGATGGAGATTTTATTGCTTTGGGAAATAATATAGAATTTTTTTCTTTTTAACTAATCGGAATTGTCCAGTGCACGAAAGAAATAATTAACCCTTAATTTCCGCTACAATCGAAGGAATATTTTACTGAGTCATTTATTGTATTTGCTCCTCAAACGTTTGGCTGGTTAAAAACCTAAATATACTAGTTAAAGGTTTAATTAACCCGAGATGAAAAAAATGGAAAAATTCCGGAAATTTCATGATTCTGATTTTGAATAAATATTGTCTAATAATAATAATAATAATTATACTTAAAATTCTTCAAGTTGTATTCTATTTTGTATTAGTTACCACCTGAAACTTCAAAATGAGAAAGTCTTGACTTTCAAAAAAAGTATCCTTGTGGTTCCTATATCTCGCCTCCCACGGTAACCAGCAGTTCAGTTGCCATTTATATTTACCTTGTACGACCCTTTTCATATCATGGTTACTTGATTTTCAGCGAAGCATATTGGTCATTCGTCCATAGAAAGATAAAAGTTTGTTATTACAAATAGAGTTACCATATTTTGCAACTATATAATTTCCACGCCAAAATATCTTCCATGAAAAGGTAAAAGTTTGTTATTACAAATATATTTACCATATTTTGCAACTAGAATTTCCACGTAAACATTTCTTCCATAGAAAAGTAAAAGTTTGTTATTACAAATAAAGTTACCACATTTTTCAACTAGAATTCCACGCAAAAATATCTTCCGTGAAAAGGTAAAAGTTTGTTATTACAAATAAAGTTACCATATTTTGCAACTAGAATTTCCAAGTAAAAATATGATAAAAATATAGACTAATAAGTGTGTTTCATAGTCTACGCTAAGAATCTTATCAAAAATCAGAGTTATAATATTTTAGCACTGACGTATGTGCAATTATTTGCTTAATTTTGGAACGAAAAACGGGGGATAGAAACGGCATTGTAGAGAAATCAGCAAAAAAAGAAGATAAAAACTAATTATCTTTTGAGGAAATAACCTCTCGACCACCACTCACCCCTCCTTCACCCAAAAAAAACCAACATAAACCCTTTAATTTTTATAATACAGCGTAGGAACGTGAACAGAACAGGCGCGACAGAAAGGCGCCCCTTCGAAGTCAACCTCTCCCCAACGCGTGCGTACGAAACATTTGGAGAAAAACACGTATTTTGTCAGTTTAAAAACAAAATGAAATAAATGAATACAACCAAGAATCGTTGCAAAATTTGGAACTTACGCTAGAAGTCAAACTAAAACTTATCATCAGTTACGTTTATATTTATAAATTTTGTTTTATTTTATTATAATCATGATTAAAAATGTAATCATGTTTTAATCATTTTTAATTTTGTACAGCCAAAGCTACAGATTTAATTTTAATCTAATCTAATCATGATTTAGTCTAGTGTTGTAAGTCGGAAAATGACCGAGACCTTTTTTCCGGTAAATTTTCCGCATTTTCCCGAAAATATAAAAAAGGTTTAATTCCATGATTAGTCTAATACATGGTTTGCAAATTTGAATAAAGCGGCATTTTCGCTTCATTTTATCGAATCTAAAAGTAAAACTAAACCTCTAGAGTCTAGACTAGTTTAAACTGATTAACAATATTAATGTTTTGTAGTATGTTTACTGATATAAGACATTTTATATCGATAAAAAGTTAAAAACCCTTAAAAAGTAATTTATCTTTCAATTTTAATTTTTCCGATTTGCGGAATATTTTCTGAAAAATTTTCCGCATTTTATTTTTCCGGAAAATTAACAACACTAATTTAATCATACGAGGGTATCCTAATAATCATTGGAGTGAGCTGCCCCTCGTAGCAAACTATACCGGCGAATCTTCTACGTTTGAAGGGTCAAAATTACAGCCTCTAACTAGCAATCGTAAGGTATAGCCTAGTGAAAATGACGTATAGAAGCTGTTTTTTTAAAATCAATGTAATTTGACGGGGTGTGTTTTTAATTCATTTTCGTTAATTTTCCATTCATCACAGACCGGCAGGCCAACCGCTATGCGCCGTATAATGAAGAGCCAATATTAAAATAATTGAGTGAGAGAGCGAGCTAGACCCGTCTAGTGAACTTCCTGTGTCCGATAACAATTAAAATAGCAAGCTGGCCTCTCCCCCCCATACCCCGTTTTTAACCCCCCTCACTTTTGTTCTACTAACTTTAACCCTTCTTATATATTTAGAAAAATTGACTACTTTTCACTCATTATTACGAAAATATGTTTTCTTAAATGTTGTGGATAAATTGTAATTTGCTATACATAATATTATTGTTTCTCGCGTTTAATTTATCAATTCAAGATTAAAAAACATATCTTTCATTACATTCCTTGATTTGAAATGAAACTTCTATATATCTTTCATTTTCTTACGTTTAATTAGTACGTGGATACTTCGTTTGATAATTTTAATGTTTTCATTTAATATTTTGTATTATTAAATTTTGTGAAAATAAACTTCTTAGTATAAACCATATTTTTTACTTTAGTAAGATAAGTGTCTTGGGTATCAGTTAAGTTGTTTACTATTATCTAAAGTATATACGTCAATTCGAAATTTGTGTATATATATATATATACATATATACACAAATTTCGAATTGACGTATATACTTTAGATAATAGTAAACAACTTAACTGATACCCAAGACACATATAAATATATATATATATATATATTTGAAATAATTCCTATTTAAAAGCCCCATAGCAGCTATACAACTATATATTACGTCAAATATCCATTTAAGATAGGTTTTCCAAAGTCGTTTGATATATAAAATAGCTGCACTGTTTCGGGAGGTGGTTTAAAATTATCATAGACGTTTTAAAACCTATACCTTTATACTAAAATATTTGTCTTGAAAAGAAATTTAAAAAAAATAAAAGTAATGTGTATAATTATATAAATGCATAAGACTGGAAACCTTTGCAATATTAATTTACATTTATTATAAAAAAGGTGCAAATTCTAAATGGCCACTACCTTCGGCAAAAATTCCTAGACAAAATCCTTGAAAACGAATACAGGGGCTCGTTATCAAATTTCGCGTTGAACTAGCTATATATAGAATCGCGTTTATACCGAGAATATTAAAAAATTTGGGAAAAACACAATTTACGTCGGCGAATAGTTACTGATGACGAACAAGACATCCGGCACTTTTCGAGAGCGAAAAAAATACACTCTAAATAGAAGAAGAAAAAAAAAACGGCAGACGAAAAGGATTCAAATTATAAAGTTTATTTTTTTTAGAATGGCTAGACTGCAGTCGAATTCCTTATACGGAGGTTTGAAAGTTAATTCTAAGCCGAGGAATTCAAACTGTACCCGTTTGATAACTTCGCTATTAACTAGCGGTTGATGTAATATATACGAAAGTTGTCTGGCTGTGTTTTTTTCATCGTCGTCTCGAAAAACGAGCGTCGGCAGAGAGAGAGGATTTTTTGAAGGAAAATGAGTGCCCTTGATTTGAATAAGAAGCGGAATATATTGGTGGCAGGGTCCGGAGGAGGGCTAGAGAAGGGGTGGCGCGGAGGGGGTCACGACGCGACCAAACCGGGAGAAAGGACGGCGCGAGAGAAGAAAAGCTCCGTCCAGCGAGTAAGCCGCGGGACGGGATCCGGGCACCCCATCCCGACGCAAACATCCAAATTAACGGCGCCCCATTCGAGCGCCCAATTATAAGCCCCGCAACAATCACGTTTACTCGTAAACAGGAATAAGGGTTTGTGAGAAAAATCGCCAGCTCGTCATTGGCTTTCGCGTCCGAAATTAGCCTTAAACGCGCGTAAATAAGAAAGGGGAGGGGAACGGCACCGATGGCAGCGCCCCCCTTAAACGTCTCGGTCAACGTGGGAAACCTCATTAAATATAGGCAAGTACTGTCATTTGATTTTTCCATTTTTGTCGCGTTTCTTTCTCGGTGTCCCATAGCTTTGTTATCACCGCGCGTACGTTACACCTTTAGACTCTTCATTATATGAGATAAAATACCAATCTTTGCCAAAGGGCTTTTAACTCGACTGATAATCTAATTTGAAAATTTTAAAAATGATAGCTATTATTATACGCGTCGCGATCATCGGGTTATATTTCGGATAAATGTCACGCGAGCCCACGATATGGTCGCTTTCCTGCGCGAACTGTAGCGATGAACACCGACGTCACAGCCTGATTCTTGGCGGGGGAAACCAATGAGGATGGAATTTGTGGCCATTTAGCTTCTCTGTTGTTGCATTCGAATTTGCGGGACTTTGATTTAATTTAAAAAGTACTTGGGAATAAACTTTCAAATATAACTTCGCGATATAACAACATACTCTAATATAATATTTAAATTATTACGAACACGCATTGTTTTTAAGCCATTTCGTTACTTGAAATTTAATTAATGAAATTAAATTAATTAAATTAAAATTATTAATAATTTATTAAGTTCGTGAATACGTTTTAGACATAAACAAGCGAATTTCGCGGAAATTTAAAAAAATATTGATTTTAATATGGAAGTTAATTAAGTATTTCTCAAATAATTTTTAAATATATATTTATCCTAAACAAATAATGAATAAGTATTATAATTCAGAATCATGTATATAGATTTTATTACGGAAGCTCCAAAAAATTTCAAAGATATTTTCTTCAGAAACAAATTAATTTCGTATGGAAGAAAATGTAGTATTTCTCAAATAATTTTTAAATACATATTATTCCTAAACAAATACATTTTAAATTTAATATAAGCATTATAATTTGAAATCAAAGATATATTTATCTTAAACAAATAAATTTTAAAATTTAATATAAGCATTATAATTTGGAATCAAAGATATATTTATCCTAAACAAATAAATTTTAAATTTAATATAAGCATTATAATTTGGAGTCAAAGATATATTTATCCTAAACAAATAAATTTTAAAATTTATTATAAGCATTATAATTTGGAATCAAAAATATATTCATCATAAATTAATAAATTTATCATTTTTGATATGCATTATAATCCGGAATAAATTACGTGTATTTTATTATAATCAGCCGAAATTTATAATCTTTTAGCAGCAAAAACTATTAATTTGCGCTTAGACCGTATTATTCATCACCACTCATTACAAAACTCGATTAAAAGCGCCTCATTTCCATCCCGTGGCAATATCTAAATATAGAACCGTACCGACAGAGTTAGTATATAACAAAATACAGCAATATCCGGTTTTAATTAATCAATCAGTCTTCTCATTATACGTAAAAAGTAAAAATATCCAGCCGCAGTTCGAGTAGACAGAGCGGTTGTTTTACAATTAGGGTTCTTTAATACCGCGTCAAGGCTACGCAATTTTTGTCTGGTCAGCGGCCAACTTCAAATACTTTTCGTAGCTTGAACGTATAAAGCGAGTAGAACATACCAATTTCGGCCAAAACCGGTCTATACCAATATAGCGAGAAATTATAAGAATCATCGATAATATTTAGTCGTTGAACTCGTTCGAAAATTTTGCGGAACTAGTTTGAATTTATTTTTACGACAAAAAATTTCAATATTTTCGGTATTAATATAGAAAATCCGGTTCCTCAAATATTTCTCGTCGAGCGGTAGCGGCTCTCATTCGTCCGCTACATGTATTATTTACGCGTCTATTAAATTAAGTACGTATATATTTCACAAGGTCGCATGGATCCTCAACTTCGAATCGCGTGCGCCGAGCCCGGCTCATTTACAGCCCCTATACTCGGCCGCGACCTTCGAAAGCGACACATTCCAGAACTCGCTTTTTAAGTAAAGCATAAGTATAACGTAATACTAATAAGTATGACAATTAGCAAACATTATCAACGAATTGATTTTCACAATTATTACGCGATCAAGGTTTAGTTCAGCGCAGAGCCCCCTAGTGTCTAAATATACCCAAGGCCAAATATCTTACTGCCGAGAATGTCAGTGTTGAAAACAATTTCTAAGAATATTCACAATAAAATAATAGGAAATATCATACTGATGATGGCAGCGTAAATGTTTTTATTTACATTTTTAATTAAACTTTATAGCGCACTCAAAAATGTTGTTAAACTTATTTGTAGTTAATCGTTTTTTGTAATCATACTTACGCTTATTACGTTACTTATGTTGTTTGTTAATACGCGAATGATTCTATTTTTACCGAATTGAAATAACGCTACGAATATAAACGCGAACGTCAACCGCTTAAATTCGAAATACCGATAAAGCATTGATATCTACCATATCTTTAACCGAATTGCGGTAAAATGGAACCCTTTCTAAGGCTGCTACCGAGTATAGAAAGGCGGCGAGGAGTTTCGCGCAACGCGACAGTCTATCTGTTGGTAATAAAATTCAGGCTTATCAAGTTCAAGTTTATAATACGAGTGCTGTTGGATAACAGGTTTTTTTTTCTCTGTCGTCATTAGAAGTTACCATTACACACACACACACACACACAGACAGTGGGATGGGGGGGGGGGGGTTGGTTACGCTATTTTAAAAGCTCGTGTATTCACCACTTCAAATCGAGTGCAACCGCCGCCGTTTTTAACGAGGATTTCCGAGAATTTTTTGGGGTGAAAGTCGACTAAAAATTATAATTTAGAAAGCGACACGTCTTTTAACTAAATACCTCTCCCTACGGGTAATTTCCTATCTACATTACAGTCTTTTGCTCTATTATCGAATCGCGAATGCGTAAAACAAACTAGACGGGGCTGTCTGTCGAGCAGAACTAAACTCACTCGCCACTGAAGCTCGAGATAAAATGTTTTCGTTGAGATCCCAAATTACACATCCGAATTTTTCCACTTAAATTAATATATCCTCACGACCTTGGTTTAATAAAATCTCAATTGTAAAAAAACAAAATGGAAATATAGGATTTAATTAACCTTTGAGGAAACTCGTTAGACGGGCAAACTAACTACGAAGGGGTAGCCTCCATTTGGCGAAGACTGATTTCCATTTTATATACGTCACAGATATTTTTCTAAATTAGGTGGTTTTTTTTCGCCTGTTCTGGGTTTTTTTGAGCAGGTTAAAAAGTGTAGCCATATGACGTCATTTTACTTGAATTCTGTCTTGACGAAATAACGAGTTGGAGTAAGAAGGGAGTAGTTACAGGTTAAAGGTTATTTACAAAAAGCTTGCCCGTCATGTTTTCGTGAAAGGAAATTTAAGCAGACGACAAAGCTAGATTACTCCCTCTACACCTCCTTTCGAGGAGGAGAAAAAAGTGTAACCTTAGAGCTCTGGAACAAGCGAACCGGGTAAATCTTACCCCGAGAACAGGCGAATAAAACGTCTTAGGGTAAAAAGTTTACACTTTTTGTCCCCGGACAAGCGGAAAAAAACCACCTATTATTTCGGCAAACCTCAGAACTTGATGTTTGAAGGGAAGCAATTTGTTCAAAGGTCAATAGAATATATTTAATTGATTTGTTAATTTTCGGTGTGCACTCAAGAGCCATGCACACTTCCAGCGAACCAAGTTACAACATGTCACCAGAAGTTTACAAATCTTTCTTTAAAAATTATACGCGTTTACTGCGGGTCAGGGAATGGTCAGCGAATTTTAAGAATTTGAAAAAAGTCAGGTTATTTAAATTTATCTTGAATATTTTATGAAGATGATTTAATTGAAATTTTACTATAATTCGGTTATATATATTTATTGAGTATTATAAAGTTTCTTAAATATTCTTGCCATTTTTAAACTTTGTAATTCCAACGTTAAAATGAGGTAAAGTGAATTACTTAACTTCTGATAACAGTAAAGTATAAAGTAAAAAATTGTCGAATTTTAATCTTAAAAGTAAAGCGGGTGAACGTGAATCTGAAAATATTGGGACGACTCGGTTATATTTACCGTGGGGCTCTCTTTGATATCTTAGAATGTAACACCAACGCAACACAAAACACCAATACAGCATCTTGTCACTCTCAATCATAAAACGGGATGTGACTTAACTGGGTTGCAATTTCTTAAAAACATAAAAATAGGCCTAACGTGCAAAGAGAGCTTTCTTCAATTTTAAATATACAAACATCTATGGTAGGCTTATATTCCTTAACAAGACTTCTGGTAATGGGTTCCAGATGCTCGATCCGAAGTCGCTGGTCGCCGAGTGAAAGTTTATGGGCTTTGGTTCAGCGGCGAGTCTTTGGCCAAGATTCTCCCCGGACCCCCGAAGTCGACGTTTGTGGGGCGACCACTGCGAGGAAATAGCGAAGCTTCCCTCTCTTCTGTTATTGAAATGTTTTGAAGTAATTGTAACCCTGTTTAGCCACCCCCGTTTTATGACTGAGAGTGCCCTGCGAGAACCATTACCAGTTTTATTTTATTTTAAACGTTGTTTTATTGTTGCGTTCCCTCTTCGGCGAGTGTTTGTGTTCTTTGAACATCCAAGAGCGCACCATGGATCCAACAGAGACCAAATAGGGCCACTATATAGTTGGGTTGAGATGCGAACTCGGTATACGTTAAAATTTAAAAAGTATACGTGGGCGAGTTGCGAAAGGCTAACTTGGGAAGGGTCACACGACCAGGGTTCCTAGAAAAAGGACAAAAAGAGTGAAGACTATTGAGCTCTGCCTCTCTTCACAAGGACGAATCTTAGCGTACTGAACGACAGACGCGAATTCTAAAAAGTAAAAGTTATCGCGAGTGCAGTCGCAAGTCCAAGTGCAGGATGGTGTGCGTAAAATGGGACCTTTCCCTTAAAAGGACATCGCGTCAGAGCCTACCCACCAGTCGGAAAATCCTGAATTGACCACCAGCGCAATAATCGAACTGGACAAAGGACTAATATGTTGTAAATATAATGTAAATATATATATATATATGCCTTGGGTATTAGCCTAGCTGATTATTATTATTATTATTATTATTATATATATATATATATATATATATATATATATATATATATATATATATTGCATGATTAATAGTTTATTTAAGTCGCGAAGGGAAGTACTTCCAATTATATATGTTTGTTTTCGTAACGTTTAATTTTAATTCTCCTTTTTATTTACATTATTAAATCTTTTGGTACTATCAGCTTTTCGTTTTCAGTTTAGTATAAGCCTAGAAATATTCATACCCCTAGACAACAACTGACCCATGTTTAAGTATACTTCGCTAACTCCAATACCAGTGGTGGTTACGCGAATGGAAACCCGGGTTAAAGTCTAAACAGTGTGTAATCCTTTTTGTTGATGATATTCAGTGTCGGATCGAAAGAGAATCCCTGTATTTTTGTTTGGTTTGGCCACTCTCGCAGTCTGTAGGTTGGGAGTTTGGATTAAAATCGTCACACATATCATAAAATAGAGAGAACAGTGGCGGCTTCTCGACCTTCAACCTGGAGGGGTCGAAGGGAAATCTTTGCTGAACCCATGCCTATAAACTTTATCGTCGAAGCTTTTAAGCCTGCACACAAATGTTTTTGCATTTAAAATAATAAGACCCATTTTCGGCACTACAGAACGTTTTACAAGTTCTCAAAATTCCCCACACTTTTCAGGTCTATTTACAAATTACCAGACTTTTCCACGTTTGCCCTGACCTTTGAACCCAAAATGAAGCTCAATTTGTAACTTAATATTCAGATAAAATAAATTCCTGGACTTGGGTCTTTTTTAATCTAAGCAGACCTTTTTTTACAAAGGTCTCACGATTTAGGTACTGAATATCAAGTTCACACGGGGAAGGAAACACATTATTTAACATAAGAATACGCATTTTCGGTCATCTTATTTCTCAGTAAGAAGCAAGTTCACTAAACACATTAACACGGTAGTTGTTTGGGCTCACGAGCTTGATTAAATTGCGAGATCTTTGTAACAAAAATCGAGTCAAAAATAAACGGTCTTAAGCCCGTCGCACACTGACAAAACTTTTCTTCAAGTTGACGCTGTCGACGGTTATTAATTTTTAATCTTAATTAGTTTTCCCCCGTCATCGCCAATAGAAGCTGACGTTGGTGTTAGCTTAAGTTTTGGCTATTGCACACTACGCGTTCGCTACTACCGGAAGCAGGAACAACGTTGGATGCGCGCGCATTCGTTTTTTTTTTATTGCCGTGACTTAAATTGCGTTTCCTATTACTCAAAATTCATTTTAAACAATAATAATTAATAATTATTAAATGATTATTGGGATACCGTTCTTTTCTGGTTGATGAAATATAACAAAATAAATAAATTTCCACGTGCTTAATCGCATGGTGCATTATTTGCTATTTGAAAAATGATTAATATCCCGCCGTAATCTAATTGGTTAGAAAGAGATGGAATGTCGTGACATCAGAGCCCGAAGCCAAGAGTAGCGTCAAAATGTTCAACGAAGTTGAAGTCGGTACGAAACCGACGTTCGTCGTAACAGAAGGTCGCCAGCACTAGTGCCATATTTCGTGACTCCAATGAGCGATATATTGTCGTCGGTACCAACAACGTTGGCGGTACCAGCAACAGTTGCCGAGACGAAAAAACGTTCAGTGTGCGACGGGCTTTAGACTTTTATGAGACGCGTTATGAAAGCACGGCCAACCCGCAGTGCCGTCTTTCCTATTGGGCAAAAACGGCACTGCCCTAGGGCTCCAAGATTCTGGAGGGCCCCATTTTTCAAATTGTGAAATGCAAAATAAATTTTAATCACAAAAAATGTGTTTAATATTGCACGAAAGTCCTAAACTTCGTATTTAGTCGCGTCTATAACCAGGGTAAATCTAAAACGAATGAAGACTTTTGGTTGTTAGTATTTTTAAATTCAGAATAAGCTTCTTCTTCAGTAACCTTTAGTAGGACAAGTGAAACTATTTGAACCGATAGTTGTAAATTAGAGCGTCGATGGACTTCGCACTGGAGGTTAAAAACTTGGGTGGAGTTATTAGCGGTCTCGCCCATAGCTTTGCCTAGGAGCCTCCAATTAGGTAAAGACGGCCCTGCCAACCCGACGACCTATTCTCTTTGATATTTGTTTACAACAACAAAGAACTTTTTCGTAATTAATTCCGGGATTTCATCATTTATAAATTAAAGCTATGCCTAAGATGACATCATCGTCCAGTTTTCAATTCCACAATACCTTTCGTTTACAACAACTCGTTGATTACATTTACAGCCATCTCCTTCGATACAAAACTCGTTAAGGAGTTTTACATAAAAATATCAAGTAAAATGATCGGATAATGAATTTCCATTACGTACGAGTATTGTTGTTAAGAGCTACCAGATTTCCGCCCCTGGGTTTAGTTCCAATACCAGAGCACCTGCTCCGTTTAAATCATCGCATTTAATTTAATGGCTGAATAGTTTATTCGGTTTTGTCGCTGGCTACACTACAAGGCGACATACCCCAGGGGTTTATATATAAGGAGCTGTTAAAAGCCCGCGTTAACTAGTTCGCGTGTTAACTATATAAAACCGCCTCACGATGGTAATGTTAATTCGCGTGTAGAAACGAAACGGACCAACACGAAACGAATTTTTTCTTATTCATTAAATTCAAAGATATTCCTGGTGCTGTCGCGGTTAATTGTTATCCGCGTGTAATCTGCCCTCCTCGGGTGTACACCATTCGTTGTTATACACGGTAGGAGAAACAAGAACTTGGCGCGTTGTTAGTCAACCTTGAACGCCCTTGGAAACACGCTAATTCTTCGACCGGAACTTGTCATCGCGATTAATATTTCCATATAACCGATTTATGTTTTAAAGAGATGGCCGATTGCGTAATTACTAATTAAAATAGACGTATAGATAATTGAAAGCGCGAAGCTATTGGTCAAAATATTATTAAGAGTCGTGGCATGTGATATTTTTTTTAGTAGTCTGCCTGACTAGTGAACCTCCTATCTTAATTTAATTCGGTAGTCACTGACGAGTGGGGGTAAAAATGGGGGTATAAAAACAAGAAGGACAGGTAACCCGTCAGAATTATAATAGGAGTTAATTATCACTTGAGTTACATGACTTTGGCTGATCACAATTTTTTTTAAATAAAATGGGATTGATGAATGATGAATTTATGATACGACATATTCGCCATTATTTATGAGTATTTATGTAAATTTTTAACTAGTGAGCCTCCAGATTTCGATTAATTTTAGTAGTTAGAGCATTTATTTTAGTAATCAAATGACTAGTGCCTTATGTCCAACCCCAGTGGCTAGCATACACTTTTCTCTTCCTACGCCTGAGTAATGTTTTACGTAGTTTTTATTTTATTATACTAATTATAATAATAATTCAATTCAAATGGTGTTTATAGCCTGTAAAATAACATGTTTACAAACTTTTTACAATTTTACAGGAAAGAAAGAAAAATAAAAGAACTTCTACGTCAAAAACCAAAATACGTTATACAACAACATAGTCAGCCAAAATTAAAGAAAATTCTAATGAGTAAGCAGTTAAATGACATTGTCGGAATTAAATAAATGTCATACATTTGTTGTCTCATTCTACAACTACTATAGAAAAAAGATTTAACGAGATTTGACCTCGGGATTAATTTTATGACCTAAAATTATAATAATTATAATAATAATAATAATAATAATAATACGGCCATAAACAAAAAAGATATATAAAGTCTTACTCACGCGACCCGACGTTTACCTAAAACATAGTCGACCAAACACGAGTTGCTCTGCGCGATTCAACATTGGATTAACACGACGCTTTTGTAGATACAATTTTAAAATCGGTCAGTTTTTGTGACCGAGGATTAGCTACAAAATTTTAAACTTAATAATTTACATCAACTAAATTATAGTACCAGAATTTCATTTAATTAATTGATACAACTATTGGTCCGAGCGAGTATTTTAATATGAACCAAAGTGGTTTTTTGCAAAATAAATATTATTATTATTATCAGAAGAAAATAGGGGGAAGTACGCTTCTAGTCAGCTTTGGAAAGGCGTCACTTTTCACGAATTTTCGCGCCAAAACGGTTTGGCGGGAAATCACGGATGAATACATCGTTTAAAAAATCAATTTTTCTTAAATTGAACAATTGTAACATATTGTCCTTCTCATTCTCTGCTAATTGAGCTAAGGCGTATTTGCTTTCGTCGTTTATAGCCGTGTTGAATCAAAACAAAAGTGGAACTACTTTTTCAGCTTGGTTTATTACGCGTAAAAAGGCGTTTTCGTGGGTCACACGACGACTTCTACGGCTCAAAGCTACAGATACGTACTTCCCCTATTTTCTTCTGTTATTATATATTGTTCGGATATTTGTGAAACTCCCGTAGATTAATAAGTTAATAAAAACCACCTATGAACTATTTATTTGCTATTTACAAGTATAAAATCAGCTACAGGAAAATGCATTTCACTTTACGTAACGTATTACAACGAAAATTAACAGAATCTAATTTGAATTTATTTGATGGCACGCGCCTCATTTAAGAATCCTATTTTTGCAAGTGAATATTTTAAGGTTTAATTTTTCGATATTTTAAATAAAATCTCCCTAAAATTACGAACATATTTCGAGATATTTTTTTCAACTGATTTTCGTCCAGATTTTTAACTCGGTCCTAAATTATCATAAACTTTGGTATTATAACCTTTAACTTCAAATATATCGGACCATAGCTGTAATTTTAAAATTCAGGCTTCGTCAGGACGCGGATCTTAGGTAGGCGTAGCCATGACCATAATATCATTAAAATCAGTTAAGTTCCAATTATTTTAATTAATTATTAGGGGTTTAATTTATGACCCGGGACAATTTTAGTATAAACAAGTTACATTACAGTCACTGATAAAAAAGTAAAATAACAAATTAAAATTAGTACAAGTAATTTAAAGAAGACAAAAAAAATATTTTTAGGATTATAATTTTTAACATTTTCGTGGTCATGGCGATTTTTAACAAGATTATATAATGTTGAGGTACGTTTTGCACAGTAATATGTTTTGGTACATAAAGATAACCGTAATTTCTTGTATTCCTAACTTGAATTTTTAGTGTGAACATAGCTGTATTATCATAAGTTAAAATTTTAAATATAAACCATAAGTTTGAGTATTTTTCAATTTGGTATATTCTAAAAATTTTCGACTTTAGGTATAGTGACTTAAAAATTATTAGCTGAGATTAACCACTACACATTGTATATTTAGACCATTTTCGAGTAAATTAATTCTATTAATAGGGCCTTACGGATTCAACCTGTTTAGTCTATTGGTTAATCCGCCACTAATCGCAACACGGTCTCAATTGGTTGATCTTAAAATTCATTTTGCGCGTGAAAATACGCCGCCATGTTAGGTAAATAAGCCAGCTATACCGCATGATGTAAAGGTACTGTCACCCCCCAAAAACGTCATTTTGAAATCGGCAATTATAAGAGACCTGATTACGTGTCGTTATCATGGTGATTTTGGGTATATTAGAGTTATCTAGCTCTCTTTTAGGTAAACTTAAATAGATGTTTCCATAAAATATAAAAAAAAACTATTGAAGTATAGAAATGTTTTTTCTAGGCGTCACGAGCCCAAGTTTAACTTAAGTTTTTTTTCCAAAATAAGGGGCTTTAAAAATCCAAGGTCCAGCTGGCGATTCCAGCCATCACTTTTTATCTTTAAATGGCAAAATGTCAAAATAAATGCGGAAGAACCACTATTTTATGGAGAGATCTATGCAATTGATTGGAAATACTTCAAGTGTATATATCGGCACGTGGTATTCAAGAAGGGATCATCTAATTGGCCAGGAAAATAGGGGAAAATGTAAGGGAACCCTCGAGGTTCAATTTTAACATCCCAATCATTAGAAAAATGAACGATTCGCACGTTTTGAATTTAAAAAACTCCCTTTTTAAGGGTTACCATTTGCACGTGATTATCTGATAGGCGAGAAAGTAAATTAATCGGTTTTTTTTGTTCCTTGTTGTTCAAGAGCTAGGGCTATATAGCCTTAACAGCTCTGAGATTGTCTGGTCAATCAGTCTTTCGAAATGAACAAATTCGTCGCGTGATTTCAATATTGTTTTTTCAAAACGAACTACGTTACGAATAAATTATAATCGTCAAAAACTATATTACGTAATAACACGAGTTTTATAATTATACGGTAAAGCAGTAGCCATGATTTTGGTTATTCATCACGTGTAGAGTCAAGGTTTTGAAGTTAAAGGTGATTTCAGAAATCCGAAAATGATTTTGAGGTTTAAAACTATGATTTGTGTGCTGATTTCCGCTTCTGTATTTTGATGTTTAGTAATTTTCGGATTTTGAAAGTGAAAATGCGCAGTGACCTTACTGGACAAAACCCTGAAATATTGCCCGCGTGAAATCAAGTACCCTTTCCATGAAAACCTGTAGAAGTTAACGATAATAGTGAGTGTATGGAGCTGTTGACTCGCGTGGCGTGAAGGGCTTGCCAGTATACCAAGGACGTATATAAGGGGGGGTTTAGGGGGTTCAACCAGTAAGACGTAAAAATTAATTGAAATATCCGCAACGCAGCACAGTAAAATATATTAATATATTAAATATATTCATAGGAGCATTAATATTATCATTCTCTCGCAAATGTATTAAAAAACTTCGTTTGATACACGTGCGGAAATGTCATTGTCACTCGTCCCGAGTCTAGCCAGTACTTTAAATATGCGTTATTGCTAACGAAAAAAATCTGGTTGTGTTATAACCCGCCCCCCCCCCCCCCTTAAACCTTCTATATCTACGTGCTTGCTTGCCACCAACCTCCTACGCGTTGTAACCCGGCCACCTGATGAAGGCATTAAAAGTCGCTAGATGAATTGGGCCAAAGGTGGTGCCTTGGGTATTAGCCTAGCTGATTATTATTATTATTATTATTATTATAAATGTGTCCGCAAATATTATTTGATGATTAAAATTGCTTGCAAAAGACCTAAAGTGAAAAGTTTCCGCTTAATATAATATTCAAATAGACTATTTATGTCCGAAACGTAAATGTAATTATTATTAAAATCAATTACTACGAACTAATTATTCCGTCCAACTTGACAGAAACCGAGTCGAATATTGGCCAGTTCGATTTTGGGTGATCAGACTAAAGATAATAAAATCGCTGAACGACACAATACTCGAATAACGAGGGAATAAAACGAAGTATAAATTAAGGTATTTCTCGCTTCCCCGACTCCGGCGTACGCGCTTTTAATTAAAACATTTAATCGAGGCCAGGTCCTATGGCTTGGCTCAAATTTTAATGACTCATTTATCATATCGTTCGAAACACGACCAATCATTCATCCCACCACTGACAGAAAGTGAAAGGTCCACGTCATTTTATTTATAGCTACGCTTCGAAACCAGATTACTCTCCGTCTATATACGAATTAAACATTTGTTTAATATTAAATTAAATTTTGGGGACCACCTAAAGACGATTATAAAAAAGATAACTTAGGAATTAAGTTAAGATTACGTCCCTACTTCTCTGTTTCAATTTCATTCGCAGTTTTAGAATAATTTCAGTCTCAATATAACTATTTTTTTAATTCATAACACATCATTATTTCAAAAATGAAAAAACTTCTTTGTTCAAACTATCAACAAAAGACAAAAAGGGAAATCTATTCGCGAGTGAAAACTATCGCTACGCCCCCTTCGGTTCGCCATTGAAACGTAGATAGGTAGCGGCTAAAGCAGACGCTATTAGTTTTTACTCATAGTTATTCGTAAATTTGACTAAATAAATAATGATGATTTTTGCATCGTTTGCCATATTTGGAGAAGTTTATAAGCTAGCGCCGTTACGCCTCTTAGACTGGTTTCGGTCGCGAATTGATAAATTTTCGGTACTTTTCTAAAATAATTTTCACATTCTTAAAAAGCCAATCAACAAATAGAGACATAAATGCCAATACTGTGCCTCGAAGCCCGAGCAAAACAAATTTCATTTTGATCCAAAGTTCACGAAACACGGCTTCCGAAGTTCATATATGGGGTTTATTAATTTGTACCAGTATAAATAAGATATTTATGGCTATTTATCCGTATCAGAAGTAAATGAACCGAAGTTATCGAAATAGCGCTCAGAATCAGAGGGCGTTTTCCTTATGAAAATGATGATCAAATCGAGTCAAATAAAAGATAATTTCCATCCCCGTCTTTTGACGTGATACATTTCACTTGGGAATTGTTGGTATAGCTATTTCTATGTATAAAAAATGGTTTCATAAAAACTAAAACGTTTTTTTTTCCGAGCTAGGAGCGCATAAAAGGAAAACGCCTCCAACATGGGGAGTATAGCAGTCTGATAACTTCGGTTCATTTACTTCTCTCCGTATAATAACAAATTTGAAACTTTAAAAACAACGATACTTATTATGGGCAATACTTAAAATATTTAAAAACGTCGACTATAGATTCGGCTTTTTCAGGGTAAATAATTTTAAATATATAAAATTTTGTTCAAAAGAATCGTTGTTTTTAAATTTCCAAATTTTTGGACTTGTATAATTTTTAAAATATAATTTTGCTTACCTTCAAGTGTTACACCAAGTGTCTAAGTCAAATAAATATAGAATATAGCTTTTCTTGTCGAATAAATAAAATTAATAAATAATCAGCTATAGGCTAATAAGATCTATTTTGGTTCAAAATCGATGACTTAAACTTACTCCCGCCAAACTGATATGTCGTTTCACTGCATTTCGTGGCTGTATGGCTTTTCATTCAAAACTACTTCTTATTTTTATTTATTATTTTTAATTAACAGTTAAATATAAAAATTATTCAATTCTTTATACTTTATTTAAAGATAGAGATCGGAGTGAATTTCCAACCCTCTTTGAACTTGATATTTTTTTTGTACCAGCTAAAATCCAAAAAAATAAATTTCATAATTTTAATAAATATTGAGAATTGTACGTAAAGATTTCTTAAAGTTTGCTGGTCTTGGAGAAAATTAAGACATACAGTAAACTTTTTCAGGTTACAATGAACCAAAGAGTATATAACGCAACTGTTATCTGAAAATCGGTGGAAAGCACTACTCTGGATGAAAAAATTCGTGTTAGGAAAATTAATATTAACATCTAAAATTTTTTTTGTTTTGTTTGGAAAAGCAGATTTTGATTATATAAAACAAAGGTAATATCAACTAATAGTAACTTCATCGGAACCTTAGATAGGTAAACACATTTCGTTCGTTGTACCTATTCATAACAGAGTAAATATTGATTTGATAAGATATTAAATATATTTATTAAATATTTATTTCATCTGGGAAAATAATACAGGCATACAATGCTACGCGTGAAGGAAATATTAACAGTCTCGAAAAACACAATTTAATTTAAAACACCATTCACCGTATCGACTAAATTAAATTAATTATTGTCGTAAATTCAGTCCCAATCGAAATTAAGTAACGGGTCATTATGGCCACCGAACTGCACTGACATTGTGAATTATACCGTTACAAAATCAACGAACTGCAGAGTTCAATACAAGCCTGGACCCATTTCAGTCAACCTTGTACACCCTTTACTTGTTTTCAACTCTACTTCTCGCGAATTTTCTTCATAATCTGCGTGTGCAAAACTCACCTTAAAAGTAAGACTCGTATTAAACTAATTAAAAGTTTTCAAAACTTAATCGTAGGTGGCGAGTTTCCAAACTTTTTCCCTGGTTCCTGCAGGCTATTCCCTGAGGGGGGGGGGGGTTGTTCAGATGTTAAATATGTACATATTAGTACTCAGATAGCTCTATTTAAGGGGGAAGAATACATTAAAAGCCTCTTTTTCGTTCAAGCTGAACGTTTCTGTTTTAACAATTACATAATTGAATTATATTTTTCTTATTAGGCTGAACCTTCCTCTAGTGCTTAAAATAATTTTGATAATTCGAGATATAAGGTTCTAACTAAAGGGTAGTTTGTTTAGCTCCGGGGGTCCGAATTAAAACGTAATAACTTAATTACTTTTAAATTTGAAATTGTAAAAATTATTTTAGTCACTAAACAAGAGGCTGTTCTACATTTAAATATTAATTTTATAAGTTAAAATACAAAATTAAAAGAGTTCAGCTTGAAATAGCGCGAAATTAGACAATGGCCACTGTAGTCTTCTCCCTTAAGTAGACCCATTTAGTTACGTACAACAAAAAAAGACCACCTGTCTGACTATTTACTAAATATCAAATTTGGAAAGGAAGTCGTAATTGTTTTCCTGTAAACTGGTGCTAAGAAAATACAAACAAACAACTATCATGGTTTTGTTTAAAATGACTCATAGTTCAGCTGATAAAACTATAGATCAAGTTACATAGCCATTTGTCGAGTGTCCAACACCTTGCCAAAATATCATATGGAATTGGGGCGAAAAGCTAAAATCGAAAATGAAAGATTTTCCCATAGAATTAATATGAAAAATCTTTGAAATATATTCGAAAATGCTAGATTATCATGTATTATTTTTATGAAAAATCTTTCAAATATATTCGAAAATGATAGATTATCATGTATGATTTATATGAAAAATCTTTAAAATATATTCGAAAATGCTAGATTATCATGTGCCTATGATGTAGGATTTAAATGAAAAATCTTTAAAATATATTCTAAAATGCTAGATTATCATGTAGTATTTTTATGAAAAATCCTTAAAAAAAATCTTTAAAATATATTCTAAAATGCTAGATTATTATGTAGTATTTTTATGAAAAATCCATAAAATATATTCGAATACCCTTTGCATTTGAAATCTTTTATATGAAATCCAATATCCTAGATTTTCCCATAGCCTTTGTATGATAAATCTTTTGAATAAAATCAAAAATTCTGAAATTTTTCTTAAATTTAAGTCAATGGAGAAAATCTAGAAGTTTATATTTTATTTAAAAGATTTTTCATATAAACTTCTGGATTTCCTCCATAGACTTTATTAAAAAATCTTTAAGTTAAGATTTTATTTATCTAATATTTAGACGGGTTTGTTTTGAGGAAATCCACAAAACGTTCCTTTTAAGCGTTCTACTGCGAAATAATGTATAATGCTTTTAATAATATTTACGTAAATTTAAATTGAACAAATACCCACTCTTAAAAAATCGTTAAACGCGCGACACCAGTTAGTATCTATCAGTCTTATTTACCAACTTTTCTTTTGACACTATAACCCGTAAACTGGTAAAGATTTTTTGTGGAAAAATTTAAAAAAATATAAACCTGAACCGAAAGAAAATATCGGAATACGACATTCTTCCGCTATGAAATCTATAAGAGCGAACCAATAATAAAACTGCGGCATTCAATAAAGGCCAGTGAACCGCGCGTGTTATGGGCTACAGGTATATCTCGGAAAAAATATATATCCCAACACTGCACAATAAAGCTCGCTTGACGAAGAAAAAAATGACCCTAGCATATACTTTTTAATTTAAACGGTATCTTTTCTTGAACTGGCGAGCTCAACCCTTTAACGTTCAACCAGAGCCCGGGAGGGAGGGGGTCGAAAAGAGGGGGGGAAATGACGCAAAAACGCGTCTACAGTGAGCTCGAGGAGTACATTGGCCTCGTAGATAGCGATTTAAGAAAGAAAAAAACTTACGGGCCAAAGAGCGAAGAGACGGGGTAGTAAAAAAATTAAAAGATTTTTGGGTAGGGGGTAAGCAGACCTACGATTTACTCTCCGTAACGCTTCCCATCTTGGTCGCCCCCCCCCCCGGCGCGTTGCAACCCTTTCGACTGAAGGAAAAAATGTTCCTAGCTACAAGAGCTCGTTCTATAGACTCTTGGCGTCGATGTTATAAGATTGGGTTTATATACAAGATTGAGGGGGGCGTAGATAATATACCTTATACCGCGCTGCCGAATACAAACTGTACCCCAAACATTCCCCTTAGATTCCGCTGCCAACTCGTTTCTTTCCTCCCCGGGCGAAAAATAATGGACTTCAAATTAAAAGTGTCTAGGGCGTCTATTCGGCTAGAGACAGACTTTGGATAGCGTATATTCGGAGGGAGGGAAGACGGGGGGCCGATATTATATGAAACGTCGCGGTGATGCTAGTTGGCGAATCTTGTGCAATTTGCATTGGCGTGGCCTTGAAAATAAAGCAACCTAGACCTACATCGCCAACTCAGCCGAAGAACAGATATTGCGTAATCAACCAAGAGAGAGAGAGAGACAGACGGGAAGAGAAATTAATGGGCTCATTAATATTCAATCAGGGAGATTCCATAAGACGCTCTTAATATACGGCAATTTCAGAAAAAAATATACATTTTTAACCTATGCATTTTTTGCACGTTTATCTTATAAATTAGCGTGTAAATATTTCATCTGAAAAATAACGTTTGGATCTATTAAAGGGAGTATAAAGATCCATATTTGTAATGGGACATAGAATTTTACCTTTCCTACCACCAGGATAATAGAATTTTACCTTTTCTAACACCAGGATCATAGAATTTTACCTTTTCTACCACCAGGATCATAGAATTTTACCTTTTCTACCACCAGGATCATAGAATTTTACCTTTTCTACCACCAGGATCATAGAATTTTACCTTTTCTACCACCAGGATCATAGAATTTTACCTTTTCTACCACCAGGTTTAACTTAAGCTTTGGGAGATTGGCGCTAATTACGTTAAAAACAATTATACATTTCTAACCTACGCATTTTTTGCAAGTATATCTTATAAATTAGCCTGTAAATATTTAATCTAAAAAATAACGTTTGAATCTATTAAAGGGAGTATAAAGATCCATATATGTAATGGATCATAGAATTTTGCATTTTCTACCACCAGGTTCAACTTAAGCTTTGGGAGATTGGCGCTAATTACGTTAAAAATGGTAGAGGCTCTGACGTTAGAGCGTGTTAGTAGACGATTTTTGAATTTAGTTTCGACTACCTTCAAAAGGGAATCGACCGGGTTTGGTAGTTTTAAAAGCTTTAAATTCAAATATTGTTTAATTGTTGAACCATTTAATTGCATGTGAGCCACACGATCATCATTTCACGAAATCGTCTCCTAGAAACACCGATGGCTGTGATAAAAGACTGCTCATAAACGGTAATTCATAAAAACCAGTGAAATAACGGGATGACACCGTTCACTCGGGGGATATTGTCGACGTATTTACGCAATGAAAATATAAAAAGGAGTAGAAACATTCCACTTTTTTTTCTAAGCCTTTGTTGCCAAGGAGAAGAACTCGGGAAAAGGAATAGCGCGCTTTTTTCACACTCCGCAATATCAGAGAGAGAGAGAGAAAGAAGTATATAAGGTCGGTGGATTGAGGAGGAGGGGGGGGGGGTAAAACAAGTAGGTGTAGACCGGGAAGAACTTTTGGAAGCCGAAGAAAAAGGGGTAAACAGGGTTCAGTCAGCAGAAGGGGAGGGGGAAAGCAGTTCAGTGCTCAGGAATGAAAAAATACTACTTCTACATTAAAAAAAGTGAGGTTGCCAAGGGGAATAACTTTGTATATGATTTGAGCACTCAAATCCCCCCTCCCCCCCCCCCGGAGGCTGGCTTTTCCAACCTAGAGCTAAAAAAAACGATCGAGGTGGCCTTCTACCTGCATTTTCAGCTGGATAATCTCTTGAGCTGATTAGCCGCGTACAAAAAGCTCTTCCTATTCTCTAGTCTCACTCGGTTGCTCTACTAATTAACGGTACTAATTGCGAAAACGCTATTTTTCCAATCCTAAAACTTTTGTTCGTGTCGCGGCTAATTTAAGAGCTTCCATCTTAGCGGAAACAATTTTAATTGTTCTATTGCTGAATGAATAGATTTAAATAGAAATTCCGCCGTCTTTGCGATTAGCGCTAGATCAGCGCCCAAAAATCGCGCTACGTCGCTCAGAAAAATGCTTTTACATTTTATATATTCGATCGTATCAATCAATTTTATTCGCCCTACAAAGCCGCGTTTATAACAACGCTCTTCTCAAATGTTGGTGGATTTAAAGATTTGGGAATACTAACTTTAAGTCTTTATTTAATTTAATTGTTTTGATAGGGTCAATATCTGAAATGAGTGCTGAAATTTTCAATAAAAATCGAAAAATACTTAAAACACACATCTTGTATACAAAATATTTTGAAAAACACAGTTTTTAAAGCTAATTCCCAGTTTACAGTTGATAGGTCTATGAATGTAATGGACAAATTTGAAAGTAAATGAAATTGCGTTCTGAATTCAAACCATTTAATTTTACTATCTTACATGGGAATAAATTAATCGTACCTATGAAACAACAAATTTTATATTATTTCGGACAATGTAAAGTAATTTCATTTCATTATTTTGGTCACCAAAAATTAATGTTTGCATAAAGTATGTGCGAGAGAAGTCCGAAATACTTTAGAAAATGTTCAAAACAAGTTACTATGTTAATATTATATTAATTAATTTATACGAATAAAAGCGAGGGGTCCTCACTATTTCTAGAGAAAAAATGATTTTAGAAATTTTAAAATCAACTCGAAAATCCCAAAATCTGGGCGAAAATCAGTTCCAAAATCTCGAAATCATCCTAAATATTCCGAAATAAACACAAAAATTGTACTCTGAAATCTCAAAATCAGTTTCGGACTTCTGAAATAACTTTGGGACTCAAAATCCCGTACGCAAAATTTAAAAATGTCGGACCCCTCGAATATAAGAGCCTGATACCCTGATATCAACATTCAACAAAAGCGGCTAAAAGATTCAATCTATTAACAAGGAGACGACCCGAGGTGTTACACACCGATTTCGTTCAAACTCGGGGATTGGTAGACCTTCATGTAACTTGAAAAATCCTAAAGGGAATTTATGCAATGGGCAACGGTTTTACTATGGCAGCGAAAAATGTTTTTGACAACATAAAATGGAAATTTTCCCATGAAAGATTTTAAAAATTTTAAAATTTTAAAATACCCAAAATTATAAAACTTTTTTTAAAAATTGACGAAAAAAATCAAAATTGATCACATTTTGATCAATTTGAGCCAAATGGGTGAAAATGAACCGATATGGCTTAAATAGGAAAAATTTCAATTTTATGTTGTCAAACCTCGGGTCGTCTCCTTGTAAGTATTATTCGATATTCTCGAAAATGTATCAAACCGACCAATGAAGCTTTTTGCCGAAAACAATAGGTCGAAGCCATTATCATCGAGTGAGAGATGGAGGTGGAGTGAAAAAGGGAACCATTCCGCCTTTGAAGAAGCGACCGCCCACGCGTCCCAACTCATTCAAAATTCGTGAAGCCCTTCTCACCGACCATTTTCAAAATTGAGAAAAATGGCGAGTTACTTATACGAAATAGGCAGTTGCCGAGTGCTACGTAATTAGCTAATATTATATCCGAGAACCCTAATTACTACTTTCGGAGATACAGATGTTGATGCCAAACCTGATTTTATTTCCGCCATTTGAAAAAAAAAGGTATATCTAGGAAATCATCAACTGCCAAAAGTGCACCTTGACGAGAAGTAATCTATTTAATCGCTGAACAATCTGCCTCCAGGCAATGTCAAGGAAACACCCGTTCAACGAAATTGTCACGTCGATGAACGTAAACTTGCTGGACAGGGTTCACTTTGAAATTCATATACACATACATAACATTTTGAGCTCAAAACTTCCAAGTGTAGTAAAAAAATTTACCGCAAATATTGGCCGAAAATATTACTTTTTAGGTCAATAATTTCTATTGAAATATCAATTTTGAGGTCAAAAATTCCTATTGAAATATCAAATTTGAGGTCAACTATTATCAGTGAAATACCCGTTTTAGTTCAACCATTCCCAGTGATATACCACTTTCAGTTCAACTATTATCAGTAAAATATCATTTTTAGTTCAACCATTCCCAGTGAAATACCACTTTTAGTTCAACTATTATTAGTGAAATACAATTTTTAGTTCCACTATTATTAGTGAAATACCACTTTTAGTTGCGCTATTATTAGTGAAATACCACTTTTAGTTGCGCTATTATTAGTGAAATACCATTTTTAATTCAACAAATCGTAGTGTATTAACATTTTTAGGTCAAACCTTCCGAGTGAATATATGTAAAACTCAACTAATTAAATTATAATTACGTAAAAATGCATTTTTCCCCTGTCCGTAATCAAATTATAGGTGTATTAGTTACAATTCAGTCTTAGCTACAAAATTCTGAGTGTAATAAAATTTTGCCATCAAAAGCTCTAAATGTAGTAATAAGTGTAGCTCAAATATTCGTAGTGAAATAACATTTCTATTTCAACTATTCTTAGAGAAATACCAATTTTACTTCAACTATTCCTAGTGAAAAAAAAAACATTTTTCTTTTCAAAATTTGTATTACCATTTTTAGTTCAAACATTCCGAGTGAATATATGTAAAATACAACTGAAAAACAAAGTTCTGAGTGTAATAAAATTATAAAATAAAAACTTTGAAATGTAGTAATATTTTTACCTCAAATATTATATTTTTTAGTTAAAGAATTCCTAGTGAAATAACATTATCAATTTCCAAAATTATTTTTTTACCTCAAAATAATCTTTTAGGTAAAAAATAACTAGTGATATAATCTTTTAGGTAAAAAATACTGATATGATCTTTTAGGTAAAAAATAACTAGTGATATAATCTTTTAGGTAAAAAATAACTTGTGATATAAACTCTTAGGTAAAAAATAACTAGTTATATAATCTTTTAGCTCACAAATAACTAGTTATATAATCTTTTAGCTCACAAATAACTAGTTATATAATCTTTTAGCTCACAAATAACTAGTGATATAATCTTTTAGCTCACAAATAACTAGTGATATAACATATATTTTAGCTCACAAATTCCGAGTAATATAATCTTTAGGCTCACAAATAACTAGTGATATAATCTTTTAGCTCACAAATTCCGAGTGAAATAATCTTTAAGCTCACAAATAACTAGTGATATAATCATTTAGCTCACAAATTTCGAGTGAAATAATCTTTGCGCTCACAAATTCCTATTGAAATAATCTTTAAGCTCACAAATAGTGATATAACCTTTTAGCTCACAAATTCCGAGTGAAATAATCTTTAAGCTCACAAATTCCGAGTGTAATAATCTTTTAGCTAAACAATTCTGAGTGTTATAATCTCTTAAAACAAAAAGTACCGAATTAAATAATCTCTTAGAACAAAAAGTACCGAATTAAATAATCTCTTAGAACAAAAAGTACCGAATTAAATAATCTCTTAGAACAAAAAGTACCGAATTAAATAATCTCTTAGAACAAAAAGTACCGAATTAAATAATCTCTTAGAACAAAAAGTACCGAATTAAATAATCTCTTAGAACAAAAAGTACCGAATTAAATAATCTCTTAGAACAAAAAGTACAGAATTAAATAATCTCTTAGAACAAAAAGTACCGAATTAAATAATCTCTTAGAACAAAAAGTACAGAATTAAATAATCTCTTAGAACAAAAAGTACAGAATTAAATAATCTCTTAGAACAAAAAGTACCGAATTAAATAATATTTGAAGTTCAAAACATTCTCAACTTATTAACTTTTAGAGCTCCAAAATTCCGAGGTGGTACATTACCATATTTATTTTAAAAATTCGGGGTATTTTAACATTAATTTAGCTAAAAATATTTTAAGTGTTCGGTAACATCGAATCTTCAGTTCGAAGTACGCATCTTTAAATATATATAATGAAAGTAAATTCCCGGGTTGCGTTGGAAATAATTTTTCAGCGTGATATAAAATTGTAAAGCAAACTAAAATCATACCCAAAAGAAACTCGAAACGAGTAAAATTTCTCAGAGGAGGAAAAGTCGCAATTTATTCCGAAGATATAGGAGAGGGACACGATCGGGAGAATACTGGCCAAAGGGTTAAAAAATGAAGTTTTTTTTAAACAGCAAATTTTAAACAGGACTCTCTCTTTCCGCGTTATTTTGCAGCCCATAAAAGGAACCAAACGGGTTTGACGAGCGCAGTCGAGCTACATCTCGGGGTGCCAGGGAACCGCCATTTTTACCGACCACGGCATCGTCTTCTTCCAGCGCTCCCCAAAACGGGCCTCGCAGTCCGAGCTCGTCAGGCCCGTTCCCATTATATGCAAAAGAGCACCCCCCCCCCAAACCCAGGTTGGAACACGGCCCGCCTAAAAATTCGCCGCCATTTTTTATTTTTTGCTCAATTTTGGGCGAAAGTCTGCTTGAGAGACCATCTGCAGGTCCAATACGGGGGGGGGGGGGGGCAATGGAGCCGGTTAACTCATCATCCATGGTCTACCTCCCCCCCCCCAATCTTCTCCATCGTGGGATGAGGATGCGAAGATGGAGAGCAGAAAGGGTTGCCCCGCGGGGGGGTGTTACGAAAAATTCAAATGGCCGAAAAAGCAAAAATATAAACTGTCAAAAATCTGCTTGGGCGATTCGCTTCGTCCTGGCGCGTATCTGGCGTTAGAGACCGGCCGCGTTCATTAGGGCGCTGACTGTACCCATCCGCGCGGCGTCGTAGGCGCGTTCGGGCGGCGTTCGGTCGGACTATAGCGAAGGACGCTCTCTGGTTTTGTCGATGATATAATGGGTTTGCAGCCATTGGCCGTTGCGTCGCGATGAGTGTCGCCAAAAGGACATTTTGTTTTTGTCGTCGCTTTGGCCGCATCCGTACGTTAAGGACTTGGCACGTTTTATTGTCGAAGCCCGCCAAATTCCCACGATTTCGCCTATTCTAACACGACCGATGAAACCCGTTAACGTATTAATAATAGTTAGGCTTGAAAAATACGTTAGCTAGAAGGACCGTAAGCAAAAATATCACCTTCTGGAGATTCAGTATACCAAGTTGGATAACGAATAAAAAAATGGCGGCTTATCCAAGATGACCCAGCGCGAGGATTCTCCAAAACGTTATTCTAAAATTTTAAATAAAATAAACTAAAACCATTTACTATAAATAATGTATTTAATGTAAATGTAAAAGTTATGGTTTAAGTGTATAAAATAGTACATATTTTAAATAGAAGAATTACACGTTGAATTCTAAAAACTTATTTAATTTAATTTAAAACAAGGAGCCTTGTAGCTTTAGGCTCTTTTACAGATCCAGTGTTTCCTTTGAAAATAATTTATAAGTGACAAAAAAACGAAATATGAAATACTAAAATTTTAAACATACTAAATCTCATCTCAAATTCGGTCAATGGTGGTGCCTTGGATATTAACTTAGCTCCTAATTATTATTATTCAGTGGCGTAGGAACGTTTGACAAGTTGGGAGGGGCAAATCCTGTGACCTTGGGGGGCGGGCAGTCCACTGGCGATCAGTAAATAACGGAAAAGATTTAGTGTCTTTTGTATTTCGAAACTAAATAGATGGTTTTAAGTTTATCTTTAATAGGAATATAGGAACGATTTCAGTAAGTGTCAAGTATATTATGAAACCAAACCATGGTTCTTAAAAAATTAAGGACCGTAAGTTAATAATCTTTCTATTTAGCCTATAATATTTTTAAATAGTCAATTGGTAGTTTTTAACCAACCAAAAAGTTGGAGGGGGCAATTAAATTAATAGCATTTAATTTTATTAATAGTATATCTGGTATTGTTAATCGTATATTTTGTAGTATTAGTTTTATTATTTTGTAGTATTTGAAATTCTACGGCTAGTATTCTATAAAAAATACGCACATTCCACTTTTCCGCCATATAGTAACGTTCAAACTCCATTGTTCAAATAATAGTGTCGTGTACCCTGCTTGACTACAAAAAGCGAGAAATACCAAGAAAACTGTTCGATAACGTTCGGGGTTTTAGCCACTCGTGTACAAAAGACGGAGACAGTGAGTGGGCATTAATCCAGGGTTGCCACGGTACCTGGAAAACCTGGAATTCCTGGAAAAGTCAGGGAATTTGAATATGCGTATAAAAATTAGGAAAAAGTCAGGGAATTTTAAAAATTTATCTAAAAATCAGGGAAATTCCAGGGAATTTAATTTCGGTTGAAAATAGGAAACTTTTTCTAAAATATAGGTTAAAAAAAATCTAGGCACAAAATAAGTCAGGGAAAATCTCAGGAGATGGTTAGGGAAAACCTGGAAAATCAGGGAATTTGATTGTGCAAAAACTGTGGCAACCATGTAATCTCATTAAAGCTGTTATTTAAATTATATTTGACGTACATTAATGTTTTATTAAAATTTTCGATTTTATTGGGACCTGCCCCCCAGGCAAAATATTTGGGAGGGGCATTGCCCCGTGCCTCTCCCGGTTCCTACGCCCCTGTTTATTATTATCTGGATTATCTAATTATGGATCAATGATATCTTGAAGGTAAACCTCCTTTACTTACGACCCCTTAATTACGTAAACAAAATGACAATCAACCAATCAACAAACGTACACGAAATGACGATATCAAATTCTGAGAGCGGATTTGTCTTATCAATCCCTGGGCGACCTAGTTTTTTTGACGAACGAGAAATTTACATGTACCTAGTAGATAAACCAAAACGTTATTTAGAAAGTGTCAATAATTATGCTAATTTGGTATTTGTCAACGTCAAGAATGAAGAGATAAAAATCCTTATAACAGTTTTCCCAGTTTTCTATTTTTTCCGATAACGTTTGGAACAACGTGGTTACACCCACCGGAAAAGAACGACCTTATTTTCGTAATTACGATACAACTACTCGATTTAGGACAAAAATGATACAAATTTATAACGCAATTGTTTACATCGACTTTAAAACGTGAAATAATGATTTATAATTAAAATATTAATTAGACGCGCGATTCATTCTTGCGCGAAGACAATCTTCAAATTGTGACAAGCGTCGTTTGTTTGTTCCTTTTGATTTATTGCCTGACTATTACATCACAACGTCTTCAAACAATTTCCGCGCGTTGAATATTTCAAAATTCCCTCTTGTTGCAAAGAAGACAAATAAGATTTATCATACACGCCATGTTTCATGTGAATTTAATCTAAATTAAATTCGCATTAGTTAAAAATGCAGTTTCCCCCTGATCAAATTGTGTATTAATATTTTTTTAGCTCAAAACTGCCAAGTGTAATAAAATTTGGAGCTCAAAACTGCCAAGTGTAATAAAATTTGGAGCTCAAAACTGCCAAGTGTAATAAAATTTTGAGCTCAAAACTTCCAAGTGTAATAAAATTTGGAGCTCAAAACTGCCAAGTGTAATAAAATTTTGAGCTCAAAACTTCCAAGTGTAATAAAATTTTGAGCTCAAAACTGCCAAGTGTAATAAAATTTTGAGCTCAAAACTGCCAAGTGTAATAAAATTTAGAGCTCAAAACTGCCAAGTGTAATAAAATTTGGAGCTCAAAACTTCCAAGTGTAATAAAATTTTGAGCTCAAAACTTCCAAGTGTAATAAAATTTTGAGCTCAAAACTGCCAAGTGTAATAAAATTTTGAGCTCAAAACTTCCAAGTGTAGTAATATTTTTTACCTCAAATATTCGCGGTAAATATAAACAATTCCTATTGACATATCATTTTTGACGTCAACAATTCTTATTGAAATATCATTTTTGAGGTCAAAAATTCCCAGTGAAATACCATTTTTAGTTCAACTATCATTAGTGAAATACCATTTTTAGTTCAACAATTATTAGTGAAATACCATTTTTATTTTATAAAATTTTGAGCTCAAAACTTTCAAGTGTATTAATATTTTCTACCTCAAATATTCGGAATGAAATATTATTTTGGGGTTCCACAATTCCTAGGGAAATATAATTTTGAGTTCAACAATTCCTAGGGAAATATAATTTTGAGTTCAACAATTCTCAGCGAAATACTATTTTGGAGTTCGACAATTCCCAGTTAAATACTATTTTTGAGTTCAAAAATTCTAGTGAAATATCGTTTTTGAGTTAAAAAACTCTAGTGAAAAAACATTTTCCATCTCAAAAATTTCGAAACTACTAAATATGGTTCAAAATTGTGAGTTTTCATACCAATTATCCAACAAATTTTTAAATGTATACCAAATAGATGTAAAAATATCCAAAGAATCCAATTTTTCCATAAAGTGACTTAACGTATTTTCGCTCATATATAAGCTTTGTTTGTGACCATTGACAGTAATCACAATAAAAGTATTTCAATCAAAATAATACTACCCCTAAGTACTGTCGGACGTCACAGACGTAGATCTGGATAGCAAACCACCTAACACAAGTCACCTAGAAAAACCTACTCTTAAATTAGATTTACGTACATTAAAGGTTTGATCCATTTTAGTTTTAAGGTGACTTGTCTATTTATAAATATTGAAAATTAAAACATTACGCCTGGATAATTTTACCCTATAATATTACCATTATCGCGTTAAACCCAAAAACCACGAGATAAAAACTTTAAATTTTACGAGATAAAAATACCACCATAGTATACATTATACATTTTTTATTCCGACCATTCTCATCTCACTAATTACTTAATTAAACCCAATATGGAGAAATAAAAATTCGATACGAGTCTAGCATCTCAATTATAATTAATCCAAGTGCAAAGATACAAGTATATATATATATATATATATATATATATTCATATATAAACACAATAGTTCGAAAGAATAAAAAATAATTCAATATATCAATAAAACCGAAAACGCCCAATAAGCGAGTATATTAAACGAGCAGAAATAAAATATAAGCCTTTCTAGATGAAAATCACGTATTATTAAAAAAGGGGAAAACTTTTTCCCGCGAAATAATGGCATTTTTAGCGCAAAACGAGACAAAGCTAGAGCTGGTAAATCAATAGTGTTATATAAGGCCTCGTTTGTATCAATATTAACGGTCGAAATCCGTCGAGATACTACTAACATATTGGCATAGTGAACTTGAATTGAAGCGCGTTACGAATGGTACTATCCGTAGAGGGTTGGCGAACAAAGGTAAAGGTACGCGAAGATAGAAAATTATCAGGTACGGGAGGGAGGGGTATGGATTAAAATTATTACATTGTCTATCATTCTAATGCCGAATATCGCCAAGCTTCTCGGAAAGTTTCGAACCGAAATACCTGAGAACGCGAGCTTAGCCCAGCGCAGACTTACAGGGCGTTTCCCCGTTTCCTCCCCCTCCCCTCCCCCACCGGCTCTGTAAAACCCCCCACACCCCCTTCTCCAATCATTTTTAGTTCCTCTTCCCACCGCTACCTTTACTCCTTACAAATTCCGCATCGCGAATGGCGCTGCGACGCGGTGGAGAAGCTCTTCCGAAGATTACCGCGTACTCGTCTAAAACGCCGCGACCACTCACTAAATACTTCGCTCGAAGCCGGTTAACGGGGGTTAAGGCTACTTTGACTATATTAATATCGGAGTGGTAGGTGATGGCGCGATTGAACTCCGAAAGCGCTTCCAAACCGTAGTCGCCCCCGTTTCTCCATAACCCTTTGACACTGGAAGGCGGGACTTGGTAATAGATGCGGGGAAGTAGGCGTGTCTCGCCTAGAGCGCGGGGGGTTATAAAGAGGGGGGGGTCACCGCTACATCTCCCTCCCCCTCCTTTAAAAACGTTCGATAACCAGAAGAATTTCAATCACTATTTTCGAAGAGTACAAAGCTGGGAAAAAACCTGGGTAAGAAGGGCCATATTGTATTTAATCGCCTTCAATCAATTTCTCGCGGAAAAAGAACGAACCGATATAAGCCTTTGCCAGAGATAGACAAAAAAAATAGCCTGTTATTTTTAATGAATAACGACAGTGGCGACTTCTATTATCTTAAGTGAAAAACAAAACGGCAGTTCTTTTACCGGATTTTACCCCCCCCCTTCTCCCCCGCCCGCCTGAATTCGTTATACTTGTATGTGACATACACGTACGTACGAATTTTTAAATTTTTGTTTTAAAAATATTGCGAAAGGGTATATTAAAAATAAATATTTCCATCCACGTTCGCCGCTACCGAAAAATGTTTCCAAAAAGGAATAATTTTTGAAGGGACCCCACCTAATTAACGAAATTATGAAGATGATTTTTTCGACGTAATTTGAAACCCGCATCGGCGTCATTTCGCGGTTTCAAAGGGACCATGTCCTATTTCGAACTAATGGTACGTGTTTGCTATTAAAGATGAAAAATATCATGGCGTGCTTGTACTGGCCATATTTATATTTATACGTGATTGTCAAGTAATTGTTTTCAAAACCGAGACTCAATTTTTATCCATTGAAAATATGTATTTTGTATAAGAATTAGTTAGGTCCCCTTTTAGTATAAAATGACATTTAGTTTCAGGATATTAATCTAGAAACGTTTCTACAAAAATATGCTTTTTGGGGGTTGCTAGAAAAGATTTTACCTTGTCATAGATTACTACTTAAATATCATAAATCAAGCTCAATTTAATGCCTATTAAAGCCTATACATAATTTCAAATATTTATCCAATTTTTATATCAAAAATAATTATATGATATAGTTTTGGTTCTACATTAAAAAAATAATTTCGCATAATTCATATCGTAGGACACCCATAATCTTGATACAGTTTCATAATACAGTTGGTATGCTTTACTAATAATAAATTCCACACATAAATATATTGGAATAAACTATATACGAAGCAATATATAGAAGTTAAATTGCTTTGATGAGAATTCAAATTCAGGCTAAAAGTTTTTTACATTGGTCAACTCTGTATTTGTACTTACTGGTTAGTACCCTGGTTTCTATAACTACATCGCTATTAGCTACATCATTAAGATATCATTTATATATGAATTTAAATATATATAAGGGATAAAAATGTCATTTATAGAGATTACTGAAGATAAAATTGGAAAAATATTTGACTTAAAGGTTTACGTTTCTTTATCAGTATTTAATTCAAAAACGTGAACTTTAACAATCCTAGATTATTATAATTTTATAATATCAAAATTTAATGCAATGGTATGCTTTCTAATGTTTGTTTTACCGTAACGTAAAAACTGTACATTTGTACCTAATTATATTCATTATATTATCGCGAACAGTGAATAATACTTTGAACTTGTCAACAAGCTTCAATATATAAGAATCAATCGACTTATACTATTGCATATAGCTTTCACTGTAGCCAAATCTTTGCACCATAGTATCTAGAGTTAAATTCCTGACTTTTAAGAGAATAGATGTTTAACATGACTCACAACTGCCACGTCTACAAAAATCTTTTGGGGGGTAGCCTACATGTTTTCCCAAAACTGTAGGAAGAAAACACTTGCACAAAACTGTAGGGAGAAAACACTTGCACAAAACTGTAGGGAGAAAACATTGGCACAAAACTGTAGGGAGAAAACATTGGCACAAAACTGTAGGGAGAAAACACTTCCATAAAAATGTATGTAAAACACTTCTTCCGTAAAAATACAGATAGAACACGCTGGTACTAAAATGGAGGGGGAAAACTCTTGCACAAAAATGTAGGTAAAATCCCTTTTCCGTAAAAATATAGATATAAAAACCTTGCACAAAAATGTATGGAGTACACGCTGGTACGAAAATGTATAGGGAAAACAATTGCACAAAAATGTAGGGGGAAAACAATTGCACAAAAATGTAGGGGGGAAAACAATTGCACAAAAATGTAGGGGAAAACAATTGCACAAAAATGTAGGTAACACACTTTTTCCGTAAAAATATAGATAGTACACGCATGCGCAAAAATGTAGTGAGAATACGCTGATACGAAAATGTATAGGTAAAACACTTTTGCACAAATCTATAGGGAGAACACTTTTGCACTAACATAAAGGGAGAACACTTTTACACAAACATATAGGAGGAACACTTTAGCATAAACTTATAGAGATAACACTTTTGCACTAACTTATAGAGAGAACACTTTTGCACCAACTTATAGAGAGAACACTTTTGCACTAACTTATAGAGAGAACACTTTTGCACCAACTTATAGAGATAACACTTTTGCACTAACTTATAGAGAGAACACTTTTGCACCAACTTATAGAGAGAACACTTTTGCACTAACTTATAGAGAGAACACTTTTGCACCAACTTATAGAGATAACACTTTTACACCAACTTATAGAGATAACACTTTTGCACCAACTTATAGAGAGAACACTTTTGCACGAAGTAAACCAACGTTTACGCAAATACGAAATTTCACGTGTAAAATAGAAATAATAATTGAATTATTGGTCAAATGGTCCAGGCTACATGATTTATGTAGCCAAGCTGAAAATAAATATAATAAATCGTTCCTAGTATGTTGCTCGACTCTTAAAGAACGGTAAACCTATTAATTTTATTTCGGTAATAGCCAAATGGACTTCAAGAATAAAATTTGAGCGTTTAAAGTATTTTGATTATACAAATTAATTACGTTCTAATTTAAATTCAGTACTATAGCAAAAGTGGACTTCAAAATATAATTTAAGCGTCTAAATATTTTTATACTTAATGGGATTATACAAATGAATTAGTTAAGATTTAAAAAAATAAATTATAAAACAGTAATAAAATATTTTGGTAGATATTTTGCAGGTTCGTACCAAATATTTATCAGTTATTTTTTAAAGCCTAAAGAATTGTTTAATATTACGAGCTAAAATAACGGAACTAGAATAATTCGAGTGTTAATTTTGTGAATAAAAAGTATTTAAAGGTAAGATTTTCACTTTCACGAGCAATTTAAAATTGACAAAAATAATCGACACTATGAGGACCAAATTGAAACGCGAGTTGGTAAACCGATACGAAAAACTCCTAAAAACTGCCGTCGGTTTTAACCGCAAAATTTTTCTATTTTTTTAAATCCTATCTATTTAATATCTTGTGCATTGAAATCTTTGGGTTGGTGCGGCGGTGTACGAAAGAAAGCGGAGATTTGAACGGTAGGCTGCATTTTTATCGGCGATCTGCAGGTGTCGGATTCCGCTGGGGACGCGGAGAAAGGTGCACCGGCAGTCCTTACCCCAGGTAGGGCGCGCGCCGATCAAAGGGATTCGGAGAAAGGAGAGGCCCGGCTACGATCCATTCAAGAATGTAAGCGGACAAGCCCAACCACAGGCGCCCGCGGGTAGAAAAACTACGCGCCAAGCTAGACTAATCTTGCTCAATTTAACAATATTAATTAATATATATTTCATTTTTTGTTGCGTTGAAATCACGCTTATCCGAACCACTTTAAGTTTTTAGAGAAATCAAATTGATGAAATTTTAGTTAATTCTCAACGCATTTTTAATGGGGTGGCGGGGTGGTTAGCACTTTCGCAGCGAGACGAGCCGGGCTCGATCCCAGCTTGTGGCACTGGGTGAAAACTCGGAACAACTCATTCCGCGTTGAGTTGGCGAGTAATCTCCCCACTCGTTTAAGGGGTTTTCCCCCGAGCTCTTCGGTTTCCCCTTACCATAAAAACGTGTGGATGCTAACGGTAATAGTGAGTGTAGGGAGCTGTTGGCTCGCGTGGCATGAAGGTCTTGCCACCACCCTTACACGCATTTTAACCCGGCCTCCTGAATTAATGGCTTTAAAAGTCGCTAGATGACTTAGGCCTATAAGGTGGTGCCACGGGTATTAGTATAGCTGATTATTATATTTAAATGTTTGTAATTACACCCCTTCAAGATAGCGATTACAATCGTGAAGTTACCTTAGCAAATATCTTATCATTATTTGGATTTTACAATCGGTCATTCGTCTCAGCTTCCCTTGATTAAATATAGTCATATTTTTTACATATGAGTTCTTGTATATTCAAAATATAATAATATAGTATTATCATATTTAAGACATGTTATCACGAATATGGGATATATTAACATACCAGTAACTATTCATTTATCTTGAAATATGATTTTTTGGTCAAATTTATTATTTAAAATAAAAATTTTACTCAACCAATTCGTACGAGAATTTAAGCCTATTTTTGTAATAATTATCTGAGATAATTAAAAATCTACGTCAATAAATGACAGAAATATTATCAACTGTTTAGGTTAAAATCGCACATTTTACCCAACCGATTCCTATTAGAATTTAAGCCTATTTTGTCATAATTATCTGAGGCACATTTTACCCAACCGATTCCTATAAGAATTTAAGCCTATTTTGTCATAATTATCTGAGGGACATTTTACCCAACCGATTCCTATAAGAATTTAAGCCTATTTTGTCATAATTATCTGAGATAATTAAAAATCTAAGTTAATAAATGACAGAAATATCATCAACTATTTAGGTTAAAATCGCACATTTTACCCAACCGATTCCTATAAGAATTGAAGCCTATTTTTGGTCATAGACTATTATAATTGGAAGATCCGCTTACGAGGTTCGACGCAAACAATGCAATGATTATGCAGAATAAATTATATCCGCGCATGCAACCCGCCAGCAAATGCTTATTAAAATAACGTTAACTCTCCCAAACATTTGACAGCTCACACATTTATTTTCTTTATCGGCCAGTTTGGATACCCGCACACGCGAGAATAAAGAGTCGCTTGAATACACCGCACCGACGCCGAGTTTTTCCATGGCTTTTTTAATAAAATTCGGCTTGAATCTATTGATAATTAGATTTAGATTATTCGCCCTGAAAACCTATAGACCGAAGTAGAGCGTATTTTTGGACGTAGGTAAAAATAGTTTCACTTTTCTACAATACTAAAAATGTCGATGACTATTTAGGGTTTAAAATAATGTGGTTATTACATTTTTTTTGTATTTTAGCGCCTTTTAAAATGAAAATTGATTTTTATATTGTAGAAATGTATATTTGTATTAAAATATCAACTGTTTTACGTCTGGATAAACGTTTTTAGATAGTGATCCAAATTCATAACCAAAATTTTCCTTTTTTATTAAAGAAATGATTAGAAAATTTTAATTACGTACTATTTCCAGTAATAAAATCAATTTCATAAACCATTTTTAGCAATTATTATTTACTAACGTTAATCTAGTACTCAACGGAATTTTGGCCATATGTGAACATTTATTTAATATGTTTTAAAATTGAAATTCTTATTTCTATATTAAGAATCCTTTTAATATAGAAAGGGTTTTATAGATTGAATTTCGGGTGTCCTATATTTTTTGTAGTTACAGAAACCTTTAATCTCAGTCGAATGATCAGATGGTGTAACATTTGTGGTCAAGTTAAAGTTAAAAGTAGTTAATAGTTAAAACGGGCAGAGGCGGCGATCGGACAAAATTCCTGTGGGAGCCCGGACCATTATTTTCTATCCAAAAATGCATATACTCAAAACTTGAGAAAGAAAATGTACAGCTCTAAATATTTATTACTAAATTATTTTAAAAAAAGTGTTATTTCTAATATCTCTGATCTCTCCCGCCAATGAATTCCAAATTTAAGTCGATGTCTTCAGGAAAATCTCTGCGTACGTGACTAGATAATTAGGCTTTTCTTGGCCACATACAATGCAAAGGTATTTTAGGCTATCTACCATAACTTAAGATAATTGGGAAAAACAGGGTACACGAAGAGACGATTTTTTTGTCGACGAATCTATCGAAATCAATTTGAATGTTACTTGTATCTTCAATATCAAAATAACTTATGTAAAAAGACCGAATTCGGACCAAATATTAGAAATTTGTCCCTTATTGCTATTGTGATTCTGGTCACCGGTTTGATAAGATAAGATTTTTCTCAGTCACTCTGATATACATGAAAGCTTGCGCAGTAGTGAGTAAATAAACTTATATAATTGTAATAATTCCGGCGCCATAAATATTTATAAATATGCAGGGCGTTTCAAAAGGTTATGCAATTTAAGGAGTTGTAGGGGGTGAGTTGAGAAGTATGCCTGTTCTTTTCCCATTTTCCTGCGATGAGTTAAAAGAGCGCCAGAGAGCTTCAAAGTGTGGCCTACTAACCCCGGAAAGTAGGCTTCAACAAGCTCCGAACCAAGCAGCAGGGAAATGCGAACATTAAGGTTTGTGTTCGTGTGATAGGAAAAAAGGACTTTGTAAACAAATCGAGGTAATCAGCGTAAAAAGGTAACTTAAATAGTATTTAAAGTCCCTGCTGCTTGGTTTGGCGCTTGTTGTGCTTACTTCCAGGGGCTAGTAAGCCACATACTGAAGCTCTCTGTGGCTCTTTTCACTCATCGTAGGAAAATGGGTAAAAAACAGGCGTACTTCTCAACTCACCCCCTACAACTCCGTAAAATGTTTGTATCACCTTTTGAAACACCCAGTATATAAAATATTCTCATAGTTAATAGAGAGGTTACGCATGTTCTATAAATCACGCAGGAGGAACGTTCGGTTTTATATAGCGTAGACGTAGTGTTATTGCGCACAATCTAAACTTCTACAAATTCTTTCTACACTTTTTCTAGTGGTGGATAAAAAGTCGACTACATATTTGGTTTACTCTGTTTTTAACTGGTAGCTGGCTGCTTGCATAGCACAACGTCCAGTCTATTTAAAATAAAATAATTTAATAACGCGATAATATTTTTCCACGCAGACAAATGAATAAACAATTGAGGTCCTTTCAAAGAATAGCCCAAATATACGAAAGTGAGGGAATCGCGTGTGAAAGAAGAATGTTTTGTACCCACTCTATCATCACGAAACCCCAAAATTTTCCAATAACGAGGAAATGAAAATTCTAAATTACAGCGAGCCGTATGCTCCACCTACCGTATTAGAAATACAAACGCAGTCCCAGGCAAGGACGCTGGTAAAGTCTTTTCTAAAAACTACACCGTGAAAATATCCAACCTTAGAATGCACCGCCCACTTTCTGGTATAAAGATTTTAAAGCGAAATTATTTTACTTATAGTTAAAACTTCAAATATAATAGTTTAAACCAGAAAATACAATGAAATTTAGTTTGATGGACGGATTATAGGCCTTGATATATTTTTATAATTAATTTATCGTAAAAACTGTGGAAGCATACGTTGAATCACAGTTCCAAATTTATGGTCAAGTATTTCAGGGAAAAGGCTTTTATCTATTTTTATAGTTCATTTATCGGAAAAACTGTGGAAGCATACGTGGAATCACAGTTCCAAATTTATGGTCAAGTATTTCAGGGAATAGGCCTTGATATATTTTTATAGTTAATTTATCGTAAAAACTGTGGAAGCATACGTTGAATCACAGTTCCAAATTTATGGTCAAGTATTTCAGGGAAAAGGCTTTTATCTATTTTTATAGTTCATTTATCGGAAAAACTGTGGAAGCATACGTTGAATCACAGTTCCAAATTTATGGTCAAGTATTTCAGGGAAAAGGCTTTTATCTATTTTTATAGTTCATTTATCGGAAAAACTGTGGAAGCATACGTTGAATCACAGTTCCAAATTTATGGTCAAGTATTTCAGGGAAGAGGCCTTGATCTATTTTTATAATTAATTTATCGGAAAAACTGTGGAAGCATACGTTGAATCACAGTTCCAAATTTATGGTCAAGTATTTCAGGGAATAGGCCTTTATCTATTTTTATAATTAATTTATCGGAAAAACTGTGGAAGCATACGTTGAATCACAGTTCCAAATTTATGGTCAAGTATTTCAGGGAATAGGCCTTTATCTATTTTTATAATTAATCTATCGGAAAAACTGTGGAAGCATACGTTGAATCACAGTTCCAAATTTATGGTCAAGTATTTCAGGGAATAGGCCTTTATCTATTTTTATAGTTAATTTATCGGAAAAACTAGGGAAGCATACGTTGAATCACAGTTCCAAATTTATGGTCAAGTATTTCAGGGAATAGGCCTTGATCTATTTTTATAATTAATTTATCGGAAAAACTGTGGAAGCATACGTTGAATCACAGTTCCAAATTTATGGTCAAGTATTTCAGGGAATAGGCCTTTATCTATTTTTATAATTAATTTATCGTCAAAACTGTGGAAGCATACGTTGAATCACAGTTCCAAATTTATGGTCAAGTATTTAAGGGAATAGGCCTTGATCTATTTTTATAATTAATTTATCGGAAAAACTGTGGAAGCATACGTTGAATCACAGTTCCAAATTTATGGTCAAGTTTTTCAGGGAATAGGCCTTGATCTATTTTTATAGTTAATTTACCGGAAAAACTGTGGAAGCATACGTTGAATCACAGTTCCAAATTTATGGTCAAGTATTTCAGGGAAGAGGCCTTGATCTATTTTTATAATTAATTTATCGGAAAAACTGTGGAAGCATACGTTGAATCACAGTTCCAAATTTATGGTCAAGTATTTCAGGGAATAGGCCTTTATCTATTTTTATAATTAATTTATCGTCAAAACTGTGGAAGCATACGTTGAATCACAGTTCCAAATTTATGGTCAAGTATTTCAGGGAATAGGCCTTTATCTATTTTTATAATTAATCTATCGGAAAAACTGTGGAAGCATACGTTGAATCACAGTTCCAAATTTATGGTCAAGTATTTCAGGGAATAGGCCTTGATATATTTTTATAGTTAATTTATCGGAAAAACTGTGGAAGCATACGTTGAATCACAGTTCCAAATTTATGGTCAAGTATTTCAGGGAATAGGCCTTGATATATTTTTATAATTAATTTATCGTCAAAACTGTGGAAGCATACGTTGAATTACAGTTCCAAATTTATGGTCAAGTATTTCAGGGAATAGGCCTTGATCTATTTTTATAATTAATTTATCGGAAAAACTGTGGAAGCATACGTTGAATCACAGTTCCAAATTTATGGTCAAGTATTTCAGGGAATAGGCCTTTATCTATTTTTATAATTAATTTATCGTCAAAACTGTGGAAGCATACGTTGAATCACAGTTCCAAATTTATGGTCAAGTATTTCAGGGAAAAGGCCTTGATATATTTTTAATATTAATTTATCGGTAAAACTGTGGAAGCATACGTTGAATCACAGTTCCAAATTTATGGTCAAGTATTTCAGGGAATAGGCCTTGATATATTTTTATTGTTAATTTATCGGAAAAACTGTGGAAGCATACGTTGAATCACAGTTCCAAATTTATGGTCAAGTATTTCAGGGAATAGGCCTTGATATATTTTTATAGATAATTTATCGGAAAAACTGTGGAAGCATACGTTGAATCACAGTTCCAAATTTATGGTCAAGTATTTCAGGGAATAGGCCTTGATATATTTTTATAGTTAATTTATCGGAAAAACTGTGGAAGCATACGTTGAATCACAGTTCCAAATTTATGGTCAAGTATTTCAGGGAATAGGCCTTGATATATTTTTATAGTTAATTTATCGGAAAAACTGTGGAAGCATACGTTGAATCACAGTTCCAAATTTATGGTCAAGTATTTCAGGGAATAGGCCTTGATATATTTTTATAGTTAATTTATCGGAAAAACTGTGGAAGCATACGTTGAATCACAGTTCCAAATTTATGGTCAAGTATTTCAGGGAATAGGCCTTGATATATTTTTATAGTTAATTTATCGTCAAAACTGTGGAAGCATACGTTGAATCACAGTTCCAAATTTATGGTCAAGTATTTCAGGGAATAGGCCTTGATCTATTTTTATAATTAATTTATCGGAAAAAATGTGGAAGCATACGTTGAATCACAGTTCCAAATTTATGGTCAAGTATTTCAGGGAAAAGGCCTTGATATATTTTTAATATTAATTTATCGGTAAAACTGTGGAAGCATACGTTGAATCACAGTTCCAAATTTATGGTCAAGTATTTCAGGGAATAGGCCTTGATATATTTAAAAAATTAGTTTATCGGAATCAGAGTTCTAAATTTACTGAAAAATTTAAAAATTAAACTGTTTTGGATATTTACCTATTTATGAAACGTATTTTTTTCTGTAATAGATTTAGGAAAGCACCATATTATACTGGTTAAGCTTGAATTGGGATACGCATATTGAACACGTGTAGAACGTTAGCCGTAGCTTTGTCGCGCGCAGACTGTTCACCGTTCACGTTTTCTATCGCCAGTTTAATATATTTTTATCCAAAATTTATAATAATAATCATCATCATCATCTAGGCCCAAATCATCTAGCGAGTTTTTAAAATTAAAAACCGCCGGCGAATGTGCGTGTTTCAATCTAATAACATTAGCGATATAGGTGCGTGGATACTTCTCCCTTAGAGCGATATTATTTACTTCTGGAAAGGGTTTCGGGGGTGAGCGCGCGGAATAACAGCTTGGCACGATATTGGGCGCTTTTGGATGCGGACCCCGTAATTTCGGCCTAAAAATATTTTATTTTTTATCGTCTACAAATTGGGCTTCTCTTTTTTTTATTTGCAGGTGCTGGTGGTCGCCCCTTCCCGCTTGCGCCTGTCTCTCTCGCATTGGACGAAAAAAAGCAAACTAAACTAACCAATCGCGCCAGTAGCCATTGTTTCATTCTAATCACTAATCTATTATACGTTCGTTCGTTCGTTCCGCGCGGGTGCCCCGAAAGAGGTATAACAAATTGGCCTGGCCCGAAATAAAAGATCTCGTGTAAGAGATTAAATGTCACGAACGTGACATCGTCTTGGAGGAGAGGAATTTGAAGAAATTCCGCCGATTTCGATGTAAGTCACGATTAGTGAAACGCCGTAAACCGAATTTCTTGTATATATTTTTTCCATATTGCAAATTGAAACAAAAAATAAAAAATTTGGCTGAATTTCTGCTTCATTGCTTCATTGGCTGGCTTCAAACGCCTTTATTCGTGTGACTACATTTATGACAACGAATATTCCTAACATAATTGAATTTTTTTAACAGGGAAATGGTTTAAAGGTGTTATTTTCAGTTATTCCTTTTTTTTAAATACGTTTTCCTATTTTATTTCTGGATTATTTCCATACTTGTATACCCCTTGCGGTATTCTTAAAATAACAAAACACTTGAACTCTTCATTTTTTTATTTTGGTTATAAATGATTATTCTTTATTTTAGACCTAAATGATTATTTATTTTATTTTAGACCTAAATGAGTATTTATTTTATTTGGGACCTAAATGATTATTCTCTATTTTATTTTAGACCTAATTGATTATTCTCTACATTATCTATATCTGAATGATTATTATCTACTTTATTTGGATCTGAATGATTATTATCTACTTTATTTGGATCTGAATGATTATTATCTACTTTATTTGGATCTGAATGATTATTCTCTATTTTATTTTACACCTAAAATATTTTTCTCTATTTTATTTGGATCTGAATGATTTTTGTTTTGGTCCTTAAAGACTATTCTATATTTTATTTAGGGTCTAAATTACTAGTATATATTTTATTTTGATCCTAAATAATTATTTTCTATTTCATCTTGCTCCTAAATAATTATTTTCTATTTCATTTTGCTCCTAAATTATTATTTTCTATTTCATTTTGCTCCTAAATTATTATTTTATATTTCATTTTGCTCCTAAATTATTATTTTATATTTCATTTTGATCCTAAATAATTATTTTATATTTCATTTCGGACCTAAATAATTATGCTCTTAATAAGTATTCTTTATTTCATTTTCGGTCTGAATGATCATGATCTATATCAATTTGGGTCTATTTTATTTTTCGCATAAATGACTAGTTTATATTTTATTTTTCGTCTAAATGATTATCCTTTATTTTATTTTTGATCTGAATGATTACATCTATTCCATTTTGGATTTAAATTATTGTATATTTTATTTGGTCTGAATGTGTATTATCTATTCCATTTTGGATCTAAACGATCATTTTCTATTTCATTTTGGGTCAAAATTATTTATACCTATTCTACTTTGGACCTAAATGATCATGATCTATTTCAATTTGGGTCTGAATGATTATTCTCTATTTTATATTTCACCTAAATGACTAGTTTATATTTTATTTTTCGCCTAAATGACCAGTTTATATTTTATTTTGGACCTGAATGATTATCCTTTATTTTATTTTTGATCTGAATGGTTATCATCTATTCCATTTTGGATCTAAATTATTGCGTATTTTATTTTTTGGTCTGAATGTTTATTATATATTCCATTTTGGACCTAAATTATTGTTGTCTATTTTATTTTGGGTCTGAATGTTTATTATCTATTCCATTTTGAACCTAAATGACAATTATCTATTTTATTTTCGGTCTGAATGTTTATTCTCTATTTTATTTGGCGCGTAAATGATTATTCTCTATAGGCCGAAGTCAACGGATGTCAAATGAAATGTCAAATTAAACACCTTGAAAAATGGTAAGATATGGTTGAATAGATATATTTCAAAGACTTTATGATTATCTAAAGACGTAAAACAATTAACTGTGGTTTAGTAGGCCTTTGAGCGTCTTTGTATGACAGGTAAACCAATATTTAGCGATTGTCACATAAATGTCCCTTTTATTTTTGTTTATCAATGGTCTCACAAGGTAAGTATTAATTTTGGTAGGAAAATATTTAGTTTTCAGTACTATTTCAGAGAAAAAGATTATCCAAACATCAAGAACAGCTCTAAATTAACTCTAGCTTCGGTGAATAGTCCGTTATTTGCGAGGTTGTTGTTACACAAATCGAAAATTTTGAGACAAATGAATGCGATATTTTTCAAAAATGTTAAAATTTTTATGTTTAAGGAGGGATAGAACGCTTAGAAACGTTTCAAAATATAGAAAACAAAAAAGTCTCAAAGGTTCTACAAACTCAGCTTTCATAAGCCTAATCTGTAGAGTATAATAACATTTAATATTTAATTATAAACGACCAAAACGTAATAATTGAAATACGGTTTCCAATCTTTATCTTTAAACTGCATTTAAAAAACGAAAATATTGAATCAAAATGGGTATTAGAGAGATTAAGCTCATACAAACGACGTGTACTGAGAACGAGTACTTCACGCAAACGTTGTCTATACTTCGAAAAAAATATTAGGTATTTAATACTAGCTTTATGTTTCAAATAATATTAATTAGATAACGACAAAATAATGCTAAAATTAATCGCGAATTGAATCTTACCTGATCTTGGCGTTCTCCCTACGCGTTTCAATCAACGTGCGTAATTTCTCAAACGTAAACATTGAAATAAACCGAACAGAAACTGATGTTACCTCAATTTAATTTACTTTAGACATCGTGAGTATTCTCAACTTTAGAAAGGACCGGCTAAAATAGAATTGAGAATTGTAGTAAAGAATGCAATCTTGATAGTTTTGCCCGTGAAACGAAACAAAATAATCTTGGGAAATGTCGAGTCAAAATACAAACGATCAAATGGCTTAAAGGCCTAGTTTTTTTTCCGCATGTCACCCTTTAAATTTACTTTCCTTCCAAACAAATACCCTTGTGGTAGGCCAACAGCGGAACACGTTGGCCTACCACCAGGGTATTTGTTCAGTTGGTAAAAGCGTCATTTTTTTTATTCAAATTCAGTTGGGTAAATGATCATTTTCGTTAATTAAATTTAGTTTGGTAAGTGGTTATTTTTTATTTAAATTCAGTTGGTAAAAGGGTCATTTTAATTATTTAAATTCCGTTGGTAAAAGGGTCATTTTAATTATTTAAATTCAGTTGGTGAAAGGGTCATTTTAATTATTTAAATTCAGTTGGTAAAAGGGTCATTTTAATTATTTAAATTCAGTTGGTAAAAGGGTCATTTTAATTATTTAAATTCAGTTGGTAAAAAGGGTCATTTTAATTATTTAAATTCCGTTGGAAAAATGCTCATTTTGTTTACTTAAAATCAGCTTAAATTCTGTTGGTAAAAATGATCATTTTGACTATTTAAAATCAGCTTAAATTCAGGTTGGTAAAAATGATCATTTTGACTATTTGAAATCAGCTTAAATTCAGTTGGTAAAAATGATCATTTTGACTATTTAAAATCAGCTTAAATTCAGTTGGTAAAAATGATCATTTTGACTATTTAAAATCAGCTTAAATTCAGTTGGTAAAAATTTCATTTTAAAAAACATCAATCCGTGAATATGATAAATATCGTGGTATTTAAATTGACTTTTATAGATTAAACACCATAGTTACGTCACTGCTTGTAATGTGGATAAAATGACGCTTTTTACTGATTTCAAAACTAAACGTAAGAATAATTTTAACATCGACGTCGGCGAGTGACAAAATAACAATGAGAAAATTAATAACTGCGAAACATATCATTTACTTTCGGTAATTTTAAAAACCGGGATTAGTTTCTTCTTGTATTCTCGATTCACGCTTAGCCTGAGCACGGAATATAATGATTCATAGTAAAATTATCGCCTGACAATATTAGTCATTTTCAAAGGAAAAGTTTTCTAACAGGCTCTGATATAGCGGGCATTTGCCCAAGTTTAATTTCCAAGTACTAGCGTAATTCCAATTAAAAGTATTTTCATTTTACAAGACACGATTCTGTACCACAATAAAATACATTGAGAAGACTCAGATAATGGACTTTAAAAAATTACCCGTGATTTAATATAATTTAATTATATAAAAACCGACAGACTTATAACTAATATAAAAATGAATACTTTTAAACTTAACGTATATTTTATATAAATAAATTAGAACTGACAAAATTATTGCATAATATGTTTTTGAAATAACGATACATTTGTAGTAAACTCTTCAAAAAGAAGCGAGATTTATGTGAAACGCGTACAATTCGAATGTTTTTAAGCAAACCTTGGATTTATAGGAGAAAAAACTATTTTTCTTTTCGCAAGTATTATAATAAAAAACCTTGAAACCCAAATTTCGTAACCCCAAATTTCAGAAAAAAGTAATACTTTAAAGTATAATATCGATAAACAAAAATGAAGTAAGTTAAATTTCAATTATTTAACGATTTAAAATATTTAAAAGCGTAATAGTTAGTGTAGGGAGCTGTTGGCTCGCGTGGCATGAAGGGCTTGCCACCACCCTACTACGCATTGTAACCCGGGCACCTGAATTCATGGCTTTAAAAGTCGCTTGATGACTTAGACCTAAGGTGGTGCCTTGGGCATTAGCCTAGCTGATTATTATTATTATTTTATTATTATTATTATTAATATTTCTTAATAGCGGAAGAATTATATTATTACAAGAAACATCAATTAAATCTAATTAAGGTTAACCTTAAATCAGGATCTTGTAAATCCAACCTTTCACGGTAAGCCAATTTTAAAGGGCCACACCGGCGTTTGAAAAATTTGGCCCGAATTTAGCACGTCGTAGCAGATACGTTTGAAACTGGGCAAATTAAAACGCCGGTGTGGCCCTTTAAGTAATTTCGTCATATTCACGGGCGTCATTGCAACGGCTGCCGTTGGTATCAACAAAAAATGCACGTACTGACTGAGGTCATCGTGGAGAGTGAGCCAAAATCGAGCGAAAAAAGGAAAATATCCTGGAAGCCGCGAACACGGCGGGGGTCGAACCCTCTCTGAGCATATTCAGATGAGCCAGACATGTCTAACGGAAGAAAAAAAATACCTCATCTTCCCAGTTCACGCGTACACCGCATTTTTTTTACATCTGATTTAAATATTAAGAGTTAAAAGTAATCGAAAATCGCTTCATCGCAACCAACAAAAAATATTTTATCATATAATATGGAGATTACGAAATAGAAATCTTTATATTAACGATAAATTTATTTACCCAATTTTAAATAAAAACGTAACCAAGTAACACCTATTTTCCAAATAATAATTTAAAAATACAACTTTCATTTTCTTATATTTTTATAATATACATTGGCTTGACTATCTAATGCCAGGGCCCCCACTCAAATCTTAAATTTTTTATAGGAAAAATAGGGTTATATTTCTAAAAATATAGGACTTTATAGGACTATTTTTACAAAATTATAGGATTTTATAGGACTATGCTATTTTATTTACTAACTTTACGCATTTAAAAACAAAATCTATATTTAGAGAAATAAATCATTGATTTTCACTTAAAAATAGAAACGATTTAACCATTTTATCACAAAAATATACTTGTAGCTAACCATGTTAACAATAACAAAAGTATAGATTAGAAGGACTTGGTATAGGAATTTATCCTATAGCTAAATTTAGCAATTTCATTGCGTGGTTGGATTTGAAATGGGCAAAATATCAAAATTATAGGATTTAATAGGAATTTTTGGGGGATTTTACTAAAAATATAGGATGTTATAGGACATTTTTGAAAATATAGGATTTTATAGGAATTATAGGACCTCTGGGGGCCCTGTTAATAGAATATAGTAGTTAGTGAAATTAACGAGAAATTTAGCTACTAACGTTTCTAAATAGCGTATATTTTACAGAAACAGTTATTTTCGTAAAAACAATATAAAAATATTTATTTTTTCTCTACATTTTCTAATATTTTTTGGGTGTTCTAAAATTATCCAATACATAATTACGAATGAATGTCTTTAAATATAGTACGCGAAAAGCTAGCTAATAACTAGGCATGGTAAACCGTTAAAAGACCAAATACGTCAGAATATTAATTTTTACGAGCAGAGGTCTATTGAACTTCTTGATTACCGATAAAAAACGAAAGCTTATCAATGTAAAGGCATTTGACCGTTATCTAAAGTACGCGTGGCTCGATTAAATGAGCCGTAGATGTACACTAACAAGGAGACATCCCGATTTTGTTCAAACTCGAGGGATTGGTAGACCTTCATGTATCATGAAAACTCCTAAAGGGAATTTATTCAATGGGCAACCGTTTTGCCATGGCAACGAAAAATGTTTTTGACAACACAAAATATTAAATTTTCCCATTGAAAATAATATGGGATTTTAACCTCAAATTGATCAAAAGTTGATCAATTTTGATGTTTTTTTGTCAATTTTTGGCATTTTCGAAATTTTGAAATTTGTTCAAATTTTTCACAGGGGGTTCCTAGGAATCGGTCAGAATCCCATGTTATTTTCAATGGGAAAATTTTCATTTGTTGTTGTCAAAAACACTTTTCATTGCCATAGTAAAACGGTTGCCCATTGAATAAATTCCCTTTAGGATTTTTCATGATACATGAAGGTCTACCAATCCCCCGAGTTTGAACAAAATCGGTGGGTTACACTTCGGGATGTCTCCTTGTAAGTTTGAAAACTCCAGAAACCCGACTTTTGGAAAATATTTCGTATAAACCTAGGCTAGTGTTTACAAATTTAAAGTAATGATAAATCAATTCAATTCAATTTTTATTACAATAAATGCTTTGGATATTAATACATTATTTATAAAGGGTCAAGTCAAAAGCATCTCAATATTAAAAATAATAATATAATAAAATAACAAAAAACCGAGAAACCAATAAATTCAATTAATAATATTATCTAAAATTTCTCGACTCATGTAGTTAGGAATTTCGCTAACAGCTCTTCGAGTAATCATAAAGACGCGAATCTCGGACCAAATAGATCTTCGAGTCAAAAACAAAATTAAATTGAATTAAAATAAGCAGAAAATCCCACGGTAGACCGGTTTCGTCCTATTTGGAACTCATCAGTACCGCTAGCGACTAACTAAACCAAAAAGAGAAGCTAACCCTAAACATTAAAAATTTCAAAACGCGTTGCGTAGCAACGGAAAACTAAATATGGGATATTTCAAGACCTTTTGGGACAAGTTAAATTAACGCGAGGAGAATAAATGTAACCAGCCTTTAACCAATAAATACGAATCCGCCGGTGAATATCAAAACCATGATTACGGTACGTTGCCGTTAGCGCAATAAGATTTCTGACGCAATTTTTTGAAGGCATCTTCCTTCGGTACTCGTAAAAGGGGAATGAAAGGGGGTCGCTAATATTCTAAGTACGGGGGAGAAGAAAGGGGTAAAAAAAGCGAAAGAGAATTACCAGACGATATCCCAGACGAAAGTACATATACATTAAGCCCCTGCAGGCTCCAGACATGACCCCCGCGCCGGCTCCTTAGCAGACGCGCGAAAAAGCACGCGCTATCCTCAACACACTTTACCATCTCTTCGCGGTACTGGAAAATACCAATTAACGTCTATCCCAAAACTCAAAATTGACCAAAATGGGTGTAGTCGGGGCAGGCGGCTGGCGAAGCGCGGGGGCCGGATATGTACGAAACTAGTTCCAAAAGCTGAGTAACTAGCAGGCTTGTTTTCAGGGGATACGGGCTTAGCTAGAAACCCAGGAGGAAATATTAAAATTTGACGGACTAGGCTGCCTGCTTGCGCGAACTAAAAAATCAAATAAACGTTTCCGTGATATTAAAAAAAAACAGTCTTGAACTCCTCATCCCCCCCCCCCTTTTTGCAGGCCGCATTTGAATATTTCAATATATAAAATATAAAGTCGGTGATGTCGTTAGAAAACGCGTAAAAATTATTCAAATATAATTTAGAAAGGTCACTTATATTAAAATATTTTCTTAATATCAGAATGAAAAATAAAAACAAATATGGTACTCATTAAAAATGACATATCGTAGACAATAATACGTAAAATAATTTGCGATATTAACGCTATTATGAAATATTATACAATAGTTCAGGGAATTTGTTTTTTCAGCATTTGTCATCAGCGGGCGAGCGGTATTAAGGTAAGACGCGTCAAAGGTACGTAATTAATGAATTTCCGCTCGATCACGGAGAGCCTGGCGCCATCTAGGTCGTGGCTAGGAACTACCCAGTAGAAATTGATGCGGAAAATCAGGGCGGCTGCCCGATTGGAAGATGGACACCTATATGCGCAGTTTACCGTATAATTAGCGTAAGATTTAAAAATATCATTACCTATTCCGAATATACCATTAGATCAGATTCCAATAAGCTGATATATGACCTTACTTAAAACTAATTATTGATTATTTAAATATTCACCAAATTTGTTCAAGGTTTTAAAAAAAATAAGTCATCCCAAATATAGTTAAATTTGTATCGCATACGTCAGTATCTTTAACACTCACACAGTTTAAATATAGTCTGAAGCTAAAAATATATAATATTACAAATTAACAAAATAATTAACAATTCAAACAATACAAATTCCTTTTTCTTTTTGAATATGACCATTTCTAATTCACAAAATGAATATACAATTTTGCTATAAAAATGACTAAATTTATTCCAGTTTGTTGCCACGATTATTTTTACACCATTTCTAACGTTTTTGTCATCTGCTACTCTTTCTGTTGTTCTATTTTGGTTAGAAATTATTAAATCAACATATTTTATTAAATTACGTCTAACAGCTATATGATATTTAGACTACTTTCGCGACACAATTTTAACTAGAAGACACGTTTAATTCCCTATTAGTTGGACCAACTTGTTGGATAAACTAACTGGACTTCGAAATAACGCTTCTTCAAACATAAGAAGAAATTTTGTCAAGTAGAACAGAAGGTCTAGTTTTTAATAAACATATTTTATTTTACAATAAGTGACTTTTAAATTTTATTTTAACTCAGAAAGTTTATTATATTAGTAAAATTTATTGACCATGGTTAAAATTATAATAATTCATATTATCAGAAGGTTTATATTTAATAATAATAATTTATTGAGTATATGCATATTTATACAGTATTTAAACAGGTCGGGTAGTTAAGGTTTAGTTTTGTCTGTGCACATAAAAAGTAAACAAATTAATACAAATACCAAAGGAGGTAATGAGAGAAAATAAGAATACATACATAAAATATTACGAACAAATATTCTATCAGTTAAATAATGTAATAATATATAATTTCTGTAATGTCAATTTATTATTTGCTTGTCTTCAAATAGATTGATAGTTATATTTGATGGTCAATTAAGTTTACTCGTAAGTCTAGATACATAAACTTTAATTATGTTCACGAAAAAGGCATTCGCAGTCGGTTTAAACTAATTAAGTAAATTCCAAAAGCCTTTTACATTTTGAGATTGTGTAGAAGTGGGTAGACCACTTGAGATGCGGCTGACAACGGAGTATCGGTCATTAATATCGTTACGCTTTTTATGGATATTAGAAAACCGGATATTTACAGTTTTGATGAATTTATATATGTCGTGTATTTAATTTCTGTATTTAGATACAATTTTCTTGTATTATCAAATTATTGAGCGAGCAAATTTTGACGTGTACTACGGCCTACCATTAATACGAACACTGCTAGTACTAAAACTAGAAATATACTATACTTGTACTATAATATTCAGTGATATATCTTTTATAACCATTGTAGGTCAAAAGTTACAATTTACAAATAATATTTAGTGGTTTTAAAAGTCGCTTGATGACTTAGGCCTAAGGTGGTGCCTTGGGTATTAGCTGATTATTATTATTATTATTGATATGTTCCTTAGAGTACAAATTAACATAAAATAGACTTTAATATCGGAGATATTGTGACGAAAGAATCGCAGTATTTAAAAACGAGCTTTAAAGAAGAGGTGGCTATTTAAAATATCGGATAATAAAACCTTGATAATTGTAAAAATTTGTATTGTTAAAATTATTGATTTAAAAATTGCGGAGAGATATGATAAATGTAAAGCTAGACAATTGTAGAATTTGTGTAAGGAATTGGGGAATTAAACTAAAATTGAATTAAAATTGCGCAGAGATAGGAGAAATGTAAACCTTGATATTTTAAATATTAACCAGTCTGTTGAAGATGTGTAACATATTCAATCCCTTGATAAATTTAAAAATTTTAAGTTTTACCACGAAATATTAGTCGTGTAATTTAAATGTAATATTGGCTTTTAATCATGGTCAAAGAATTTAATTAATACGATTAGGGCTTCCTAATAGCTTCAAAATGGTGAAAAATAATCTTGTTTTCGCCTCGTATTCCCAGAAACCAGTATTGAATATCGCAGCTAGCCTTTCGCCAAAGTTAATTTCGTAGGTCAGAAAAACCTTCAAACTGGGTTCATAAATCGGCAAGCCTTCTGTAAAATTAATATCGTATTTTCCACAGTTTAAAAAAAACCCTTCGATTATTTAAAACAGGGCAGACCTTAAAGAGATTAATGATCCAGATATATTACAGGATAGCGAAAAAATGGCGGCTCAACAAGCGATAGACGATTTATGCAGATGCGTCCAGATTACGAAGAAAAATAACAAAAAAACTCGGGTTGAACCAGATCAGGAAAGTACATATATGTTGGAAGGGGGGGGGGTAAGTATCGTCCGATACTTTACACCCCCCCCTAATCTACTTTTTCGAACTAGCCGAAGTACTTTTGAAGTATTTTTTGCCGGCTGAATGGAAAATAAGCGCTCATGCAAAAGAACCTTGATTGAGAATATTCAAAAAAGAGAAAAAGTTCGAGACACGTTTTTTTGGCGAAGGAATAAAAAGAAAACGGTGCCACAGACACCGAAGAATAGAGAGAAAAAATAATCAGCCAGTTCATAAAAAAAAGAAGCCTTTAGTGAAGAAAGTGCCCCTGAACTCGGAAAAATCCAGTCACAATTTTTCCTCGAAGGATGCAAATCACGAAACTAAGTCCCCTTCAACCCACCAGGGCTATTTTAGACGAAATAGTTCGAATAAAAACCATTTAAATATTAAATGTTTTTATTAAATATTATCGAGTAATAAATATTATATTTTTGTAAAATTTGCAAAGTGAAAAACTTTGTCTGACAGCGGACCAATATGGTAAGTAGAAATTTTTTGAATTTTTATAATTGCAAAAAAAGCATTTTCGACTAATGAACTGGTAAATCCTTAATAAATTCATGGTAGTTTGAATTCTTTAGTATAAGGTTAAAGAGGAGTATTTCATAATTTGTTAAGAACGGTAGTTGAATTCGTTACGTAACTCCCTGCTGTAAAACGGACTAAAGAAAACCTTAAAAAGGAATTGAGCGTTCAGGATACGTTAAACCTAAATAAATTTTCAATAGTTTTACCTTTGAGTTATGAGGGTTCGAATAATAATATTTCAATACGTCATAATATAGACAGATACAGGAAGAAAGAGTAAATACAACCAAAATTAAAGATAATATTAAAATAAAATATTGTACCGTGAGAATATATCACCAGTTTCATTATTAAATATAAAATGGCTTTAATGATTGAAGTTTAACATATCAGAAAGAAAAATGTTCATAAAATACAAAGCTTAAACACCCCACGATTAAAGATATTTTCTTAACTTTTTAAAACTACGAATGATTTAAATATCAATATCAAGGTTAAATAGACTGGTTTTAGACACGGGTAAAGAAATTAAATTGGTATAGGACTTCAGAGGTCTGAAAATTAATTAATAACCGTGACAAGTAATGTAAACACTGCTTTTAAAGATGAATTTTTATTAGATTATAATATGAAAATATGTCGAATACTAGAACACCAAAATTAATACTTCATGCATAGAATATAGATTTTAACAAGAAATTATGTATAATATTAGAATACCAAAATTGATACTTCATATATAGAAAATAGATTTTAATATGGAAATGTGTAGAATATAAATATAAATTTGAATACCAAAATTAGTACTTCGTGTATTTTAATATGGAAATATGTAGAATACTATCATACCAAAATTAGTATTTCCTGTATAGAACTTAGATTTGAATATTTAAATATGTAGAATACTGAAATATCAAAATTAATACTTAATGCATAGAATTTAGATTTTAATAGGGAATTGTGTAGGATACTAGAATACCAAAATTAATACTTCATGCATAGAATTTAGATTTAAATAGGAAATTGTGTAGAATACCTGAATACCAAAATTAATACTTCATGCATAGAATTTAGATTTTAATAGGAAATTGTGTAGAATACCTGAATACCAAAATTAATACTTCATGCATAGAATTTAGATTTTAATAGGAAATTGTGTAGAATACCTGAATACTAAAATTAATACTTCATGCATAGAATTTAGATTTTAATAGGAAATTGTGTAGAATACTAGAATACCAAAATTAATACTTCGTGCATAGAATTTAGATTTTAATAGGAAATTGTGTAGAATACTAGAATACCAAAATTAATACTTCATGCATAGAATTTAGATTTTAATAGGAAATTGTGTAGAATACTAGAATACCAAAATTAATACTTCATGCATAGAATTTAGATTTTAATAGGAAATTGTGTAGAAAACCTGAATACCAAAATTAATACTTCATGCATAGAATTTAGATTTTAATAGGAAATTGTGTAGAAAACCTGAATACCAAAATTAATACTTCATGCATAGAATTTAGATTTTAATAGGAAATTGTGTAGAATACCTGAATACCAAAATTAATACTTCATGCATAGAATTTAGATTTTAATAGGAAATTGTGTAGAATACTAGAATACCAAAATTAATACTTCATGCATAGAATTTAGATTTTAATAGGAAATTGTGTAGAATACCTGAATACCAAAATTAATACTTCATGCATAGAATTTAGATTTTAATAGGAAATTGTGTAGAATACTAGAATACCAAAATTAATACTTCATGCATAGAATTTAGATTTTAATAGGAAATTTTGTAGAATACTAGAATACCAAAATTAATACTTCGTGCATAGAATTTAGATTTTAATAGGAAATTGTGTAGAATACTAGAATACCAAAATTAATACTTCGTGCATAGAATTTAGATTTTAATAGGAAATTGTGTAGAATACTAGAATACCAAAATTAATACTTCGTGCATAGAATTTAGATTTTAATAGGAAATTGTGTAGAATACTAGAATACCAAAATTAATACTTCATGCATAGAATTTAGATTTTAATAGGAAATTGTGTAGAATACTAGAATACCAAAATTAATACTTCGTGCATAGAATTTAGATTTTAATAGGAAATTGTGTAGAATACTAGAATACCAAAATTAATACTTCATATATAGAAAATAGATTTTAACTTGGAAATGTGTAGAAAATTTTCTGTTGAATAAAAAAATGAAATAGAAATTACAAATTAAAACACCAATTTTAGTACTTAGTATACAGAAAATAGATTTCAATGTGGAAATATAAAGAATACCAGATTCACCAAATTAATTACTTCATGTATACAAATTGTATTATAATATGGAAATATGAAGAATACCAGATTAACAAAATTAATACTTCATGTATAGAAATTAAATAATATGAAAATGTGTAAAATAGTTTATGTAGAGTACAGAAAAAGAAATAAATGTTAGAACACTAAACTTGTATTTCAAAAATAGAAATTATATTTTAATATGGAAATATGGAAAATACTAGAATACCAAAATTAATATTTCCAAGAAGAGAAATTAGATTTTAATATATAAATGTGCAGAATAGTTACTGTAGAATACCCAAATTATACTTCACGTAAAGAAATTATATTATAATATGGAAATATGAAGAATACTAGAATATCAAAATTAATACACTGTGTATAGAAATTAGATTTTAATACAAAAATAAGAAGAATACTAGAATACCAAAATTATTACATTGTGTATAAAAATTATGTTATAATATGGAAATATGAAGAATACTAGAATACCAAAATAAATATATAGAAATTAAATTTTAATACAAAATATGAAGAATACTAGAATACCAAAATTATTACATTGTGTATAAAAATTAGATTTTAATACAAAAATATGAAGAATACTAGAATATCAAAATTAATACACTGTGTATAGAAATTAGATTTTAATACAAAAATATGAAGAATACCAAAATTAATAATTCGTGTATAGAAAATAGATTTTAATATGAAAATATTAAGAATACTGGAATACCAAAATTAATTCTGCGTGGATAGAAATTATATTATAATATGGAAAATAACAGAATACCAAAATGTAACTTGATGTATAGAAATTCGGTTATAATATGGAAATGTATAAAATAGCTACTATAGAATACCGAAATAGAAATTGAAATTAGAATACCAAAATTAGTACGTCGTGTATTAAAATAGATTTTAATATAAGTATGTAGAATATTGGAATACCAAATTTAATGCTGTGTGTATAGAAATTATGAAAATATGAAAAATACTAGAATACCAAAATTAATTCTTCCAATAAGATAAATTATATTTTAATGTGAAAAGGTGTAGAATAGATACTGTGGAATTCCAAAATAGGTTTCTACTTCCTAGTGTATAGAAAAAAATCTAATGCGAAAAGGTGTAGAATAGTTACTGTAGAATTCCAAAATAGGTTCCTAGAAAAAAATCTAATGCGAAAAGGTGTAGAATAGTTACTGTAGAATTCCAAAATAGGTTCCTAGAAAAAAATCTAATGCGAAAAGGTGTAGAATAGTCACTGTAGAATTCCAAAATAGTTTCCTAGAAAAAAATCTAATGCGAAAAGGTGTAGAATAGTTACTGTAGAATTCCAAAATAGGTTCCTAGAAAAAAATCTAATGCGAAAAGGTGTAGAATAGTTACTGTAGAATTCCAAAATAGGTTCCTAGAAAAAAATCTAATGCGAAAAGGTGTAGAATAGTTACTGTAGAATTCCAAAATAGTTTCCTAGAAAAAAATCTAATGCGAAAAGGTGTAGAATAGTTACTGTAGAATTCCAAAATAGTTTCCTAGAAAAAAATCTAATGCGAAAAGGTGTAGAATAGTTACTGTAGAATTCCAAAATAGTTTCCTAGAAAAAAATCTAATGCGAAAAGGTGTAGAATAGTTACTGTAGAATTCCAAAATGGGTTCCTAGAAAAAATCTAATGCGAAAAGGTGTAGAATAGTTACTGTAGAATTCCAAAATAGGTTCCTAGAAAAAAATCTAATGCGAAAAGGTGTAGAATAGTTACTGTAGAATTCCAAAATAGGTTCCTAGAAAAAAATCTAATGCGAAAAGGTGTAGAATAGTTACTGTAGAATTCCAAAATAGGTTCCTAGAAAAAAAATCTAATGCGAAAAGGTGTAGAATAGTTACTGTAGAATTCCAAAATAGGTTCCTAGAAAAAAAATCTAATGCGAAAAGGTGTAGAATAGTTACTGTAGAATTCCAAAATAGGTTCCTAGAAAAAAAATCTAATGCGAAAAGGTGTAGAATAGTTACTGTAGAATTCCAAAATAGGTTCCTAGAAAAAAATCTAATGCGAAAAGGTGTAGAATAGTTACTGTAGAATTCCAAAATAGTTTCCTAGAAAAAAATCTAATGCGAAAAGGTGTAGAATAGTTACTGTAGAATTCCAAAATAGTTTCCTAGAAAAAAATCTAATGCGAAAAGGTGTAGAATGGTTACTGTAGAATTCCAAAATAGTTTCCTAGAAAAAAATCTAATGCGAAAAGGTGTAGAATAGTTACTGTAGAATTCCAAACTAGTTTCCTAGAAAAAAAATATAATGCGAAAAGGTGTAGAATAGTTACTGTAGAATTCCAAAATAGTTTCCTAGAAAAAAATCTAATGCGAAAAGGTGTAGAATAGTTACTGTCGAATTCCAAAATAGTTTCCTAGAAAAAAATCTAATGAGAAAAGGTGTAGAATAGTTACTGTAGAATTCCAAAATAGTTTCCTAGAAAAAAATCTAATGAGAAAAGGTGTAGAATAGTTACTGTAGAATTCCAAAATAGTTTCCTAGAAAAAAATCTAATGCGAAAAGGTGTAGAATAGTTACTGTAGAATTCCATAATAGTTTCCTAGAAAAAAATCTAATGCGAAAAGGTGTAGAATAGTTACTGTAGAATTCCAAAATAGTTTCCTAGAAAAAAATCTAATGCGAAAAGGTGTAGAATAGTTACTGTAGAATTCCAAAATAGGTTCCTAGAAAAAAATCTAATGCGAAAAGGTGTAGAATAGTTACTGTAGAATTCCAAAATAGGTTCCTAGAAAAAAATCTAATGCGAAAAGGTGTAGAATAGTTACTGTAGAATTCCAAAATAGTTTCCTAGTGTATAGAAAAAAGATTTTAATGTGGAAATGTGTAGAATATTAGAATACCAAAAATTAATGCTTCAAGTAAAGGAATTTGATTGTAATATGGAAATGTGTAGAATACTAGCATACCATAATTAATACTTCACGTATAGAATATATAACTCTATGGCAGACCTTGCTTGTTAACTAATTTATTAACATCTATAAATAAATAATAGAAAATCTTTATTTAAATTTATACATGCAGTGAATGATTTACATGATAAATAACATATTCTTTAACTTCGTAATAAGTTTCAAATAAATGTTATACCATAAATATAATATTAATAATGATAAATAAATAATTCCAATAGGGGATTTATAGAAAACGATCGGTGGACACATGATTGTTGTATGGTTAAATAATTTGAGCGCGAACTTAATTTTCATTTTCAACGCGCGTGAATTTGCGCGAGCCACAATCTACTAGTATATCAAGAACACGCGCCTAATTAAAACTTTTATACAAGTACTTTTCCAGTATTATATTTTAGAATCACCTATTAAGATTACCTGAAATTAGAAACATATTTCATGGTTTTAAATATTCCGATTATAGATCCGGATAGTAATGATTTTTCGAACTTAATCGTTTTAAAATTTTGGGTTATTTTTAGTTGATTAGTTAACAGATGAGTTACAAAACGTGCAGGCGATTGTAGTTTTATTGTTTTATCATAAAATTCTACAAGTTATCCCTAACACGTTTTCGAGGATTGGTTTAATCGGTCTAGGAAGATACAATGTCACGACCCAAGACTAATTTTAATACGTTATAGCTAATTAAACCATTAAATTTAAACATGGTAAAACTATTTTAAACACTACAGAGGAGAATGGCATTTTAATTTCTTAAATTAGTGTTTACAAATGTAAATACAAAAATAAAAAATGGAACTAAAACTAAAGTAATCTATACCCGTTTAGGCTACCATGTTTTTACTCAAAAATAGTCTTTCTATGTAGAAATTTTTTAAATAACTATAGTGTCGAACTGATACTTTATATCAGTTATTTAACATTTTTCTATCCATTTTCGTTAAATTTCATCTACTCTACAGTACCTTAATTAGTTTGGATAAAATTAAGTTGAGTAGTTAGTACGGAATATAAAAATACGCGAACAGGTAGAATAGTTCAAAATGAAACAAATTTGAAGAAATTAAAAAATTGACAAATAACTTGTACCAAAAGGTCTTCGAGTAAACATAAAGACGCAAATCTCGAACCAAATAGATCTTCGAGTAGAAAACTATAAATTAAACTAAATTAAATAGCCAGAAATTACAACGATAGACCAGTTTCGTCCTATTTGGGACTCATCTGTACCGTGCGGTATATCTGGCTCGCGACTATTACACCCAAAAGAGAAACTAAGACTAAACATTAAAAATTTCAAAACGCGTTGCGTAGCAACGGAAAGTCCAAAACGGGATAGTGGTGGAGAATAATAGGTGGTTTTTTTTCGCCTGTCCCAGGACAAAAAGTGTAAACTTTTTACCCTAAAACGTTTTATTCGCCTGTTCTAGGGGTAAGATTTACCCTGTCCCGAATTTTGTTCGCTTGTTCCAGAGCTCAAACGTTACACTTTTTACTCCTCCTCGAAAGGAGGTCTAGAGGGAGACAGGGAGAAATCTAGCTTATATATAAAATTCGTCTGCTTAAATTTCGTTTCACGAAAACATGACGGGTTTTGAACATCTTCACATGTGGCAAGCTTTTAATAACGAAAATCCAATTGTTAAATGCTATTTAATGACTTTAAAAGTCGCTTGATGACTCAGGCCTACGGTGGTGCCTTGGGTATTAGCCTAGCTGATTATTATTATTATTATATATAAGAAAAATGAGTCATATATTGATGACTTCACCACCGGTCGCCATCTTAAAAAATAAAAAAATAAATAACCTTTAACCTTTAACTCCTCCCTTCTTACCCCAATTCATTTTTTTCGTCAAGATAGAATTGGAGTAAAATTACGTCATAGGGCTACACTTTTTAACCTGCTCAAAAAACCCAGAACAGGCGAAAAAACCACCTAATATATACGAAATGTAACTAACTATTTAATAATAAGTTTTTAGAACCACCTATATGAGGTTAGTTTTGCGCGAATTCAGGAGTACGCTTTCTTACGTCATAACTAATAAACCAATGAAATTTAAAATAACCGTAACTATCTTAAGCGTTAGACGAGAGTGTAATCCGTACGTGATAGTTAGATTTGGTTTGCGTGAGTCTGAAACTAGAATTGAAGAGCCCGAAGGCCGTGCTTTCCCTCGGTGCGTTTGAAGATGGTTCCGAGGCGGGAATCGACGGAGGAGCTTTCGGATCGCCAAAAGTCGAGCTTTAACAATCATTTTAAACGTGAAACATTTCTAAGAGGACACTGTATTCGTTTGAGTATAAATTGCTGCGAAAATTATTTTGATAAAGATGGTTTTTTTTAGGCTCCCATGCAAAATTTATAAAATCATTTGGCCTATCAGATATATTGGCACCGCTAATTACATAATTACACCTACAAGTCCTCATTTCTAACTAAATTGAATTGAAATTGGTGGATCTTAAAACTAATTTGGCGCGTGAAAATACGCCGCCATGTTAGGGTATAAAAGCGTGTAAATAAGCCTGTTATACTTCACAACGTAAAGGTACTGTCACGCACAAAAAAGTAATTTTGAAATCGGTCAATTGAATGGAATTTTAATTTTTACGATATATTAATAACTTATTTTAATTTTCTAACGTTTTCTGAAATCACTGTGAGGCCAAATCATCTGTGACAGTAGCTCGGGTTATAAAAATTTATATTTCTCTATCTAATGTAGAAATATAAAATTTCAAGTCTTAATTTGTATATTCGACCGTTAATTTTTCTCAATAACGTTTAATTTCCCCTTCATTTAATTGTCTTAATTTAATGACAATTTAGTCACGTGAAAATCAACCGCAATAATTCATATATTAAAAGATAATAAGAAAGTTAATTTTCAAACTATAGTTGAAAATGTCTAAAACACACCGATATCGTTCCAATCGCTATATCCACAGATCTGTACAACTGGGCGTTTGTATAGATTTAAAAATCAGTAACGAAAACAACAGTTTGATTATTAGTATTGGAAATATTCCCAAAAATATTAGAACCTCAATTTTTCATTACAGATTTTAGAAATTATTAAGTAATAATGAATGAGATGTAAAAATGGTGTAGATGAGCAATGGAATATATTTTGAAAACCAACGTTGGTCGATCTTTCTTCGAGGACATTTCAACTTCTGCCCCGTTTCCGTGCACAGGTAGCCCAAGTTTTTTAAATATCTCATACTGGTTATGTTGTTCGTTTCAAACAGGTACTTTCGCACCTATCCGTTTATTTTCTGAAGAATAATTGGTGTTTAAACGTTTATATATATATATATATATATATATATATATATATATATATATATATATATATATATATATATATATATATATATATATATATATATATTTATTTATTTATTTATTTATTTATTTATTTATTTATTAAAATACTATTAAATTATATACTTCTATGCTATAGTATTAAATTATATACTATTATTCTATGGCATTTAATTATATACTAGTATTCTATAGTCTTTCATTATATATTTCTATTCTATAGTATTAAATTATATACTAAATGTATTTAATACTCTTATTTGGAAGCTAAAGTGTACTATATTATACTAATTAGATAGCTACCTTTCTATAGTATTGAATTATATACTGTTATTCTATAGTAGTAACTTATATACTATTATAGTATTAAATAAAATACCATTATTCTATGGCATTAAATAAAATACCATTATTCTATGGTATTAAATAAAATACCATTATTCTATGGTATTAAATCAAATACCATTATTCTATGGTATTAAATCAAATACAATTATTCTATGGTATTAAATAAAATACCATTATTCTATGGTATTAAATCAAATACCATTATTCTATGGTATTAAATCAAATACCATTATTCTATGGTATTAAATCAAATACCATTATTCTATGGTATTAAATCAAATACCATTATTCTATGGTATTAAATCAAATACCATCATGGTATTAAATATATACTATTATTATATGGTATTTAATTTTATACTATTATTCTATCGTATTAAATTATAAACCATTATTCTATGGTATTAAATCCAATACCATTATTCTATGGTATTTAATTATATACTATTATACTATCATATTTAATTATATACTATTATTATATCATATTAAATTATATAAATAATAATAATAAATTTATTTGTCTTCACATAAGTTTTGTATTTTATATATCTAAAGGCCATATACCACAGACAGACATGTATTTAAATATTTTATGCATCACACAAAAATAAGAATTGAAAAAAAAAGGAAATTATTGTGAATACTATTGTTGATTAAGGCTTAGATATAATGAACAATATTATTATGAGTTATACTATTCTTGATTTATTACACGTTCCTTTGCCAGTTTTTTAAACTGGGTTAATGTCTTTATCTCCAAAAGTTACACAATCATTATAAAGTTTTACACCTTTATTCTAGTTTTTTTGTCAGTTTTTACTTTTGGAATGGCTAGCATATTATATACGTCCAGTATACGTTTTATTAACATTATTTAAAGGAAAATTGATAACTTATAAATTGTTATAGGTTTGAAAATATGAATTAGACAACAATAATCATAGATTTGTTAAATGTTTAGGAATTTTAAGTTAGTAAATTATGGTTTAGATTAGTTTCCGTGGTGTTCCCCCAAATGGTGATACAATAAGCAATACGCGAATATATAAGTGCATAGTATAATTGTTTACAAATATTATCTGTTAGGGTAGTTCTATTTTTTATCGTATATATACTGTATTAAATTTCGTTGGCTAATTTAGACTATTATTATTCTATCGTATTAATTTATATTTATTATTCTATGATATTAAATTATATACTATTATACTATCGTATTAATTTATATTTATTATTCTATGATATTAAATTATATACTATTATACTATCGTATTAATTTATATTTATTATTCCATGGTATTAAATTATATACTATTATACTATAGTATTATATTGTATATTATTATTTTAACGTATTAAATTATATACTATTATACTATAGTATTAAATTATATACCATTATTCTATCGTATTAAATTATATACTATTATACTAATTATATACTATTATACTAATTATATACTATTTACTATAGTATTAAATTATATACTATTATACTAATTATATACTATTTACTATAGTATTAAATTATATACTATTATACTAATTATATACTATTTACTATAGTATTAAATTATATACTATTATACTAATTATATACTATTTACTATAGTATTAAATTATATACTATTATACTAATTATATACTATTTACTATAGTATTAAATTATACTAATTATATACTATTTACTATAGTATTAAATTATATACTCTTATTCTATCGTATTAAATTATATACTATAATACTATAGTATTAAATTATATACTATTATACTATAGTATTAAAATATATACTATTCTACTATTATACTATAGTATTAAAATATATACTATTCTACTATTATACTATAGTATTAAAATATATACTATTATACTATTATACTATAGTATTAAAATATATACTATTATACTATTATACTATAGTATTAAAATATATACTATTATACTATAGTATTAAAATATATACTATTATACTATAATATTAAATCATATACTATTATTCTAGTATTAAATTATATACTATTATTCTAGTATTAAAATATATACTATTATTCTAGTATTAAATTTTATACTATTATACTATAGTATTAAATTATATACTATTATACTATAATATTAAATTATATCCCATTATACTATATTATCATATATTCAAACTTTTATATAAAAAAGTGCCTGGCGAGTGGCGAAATACATAATACATTCTAAAACTATTACATAGAGAAAATATGGTTTATAAATTAAAATATCTATCCCTATGCAGTGTAATATTTATAATCTATTGGCGCTAATCGCAGGCGGTAAATTATTGCGCGTTCATACGGAGTACACATCCGTAATTTTTCGGCAAATTAGCGCCTAGATTTTTTTGTAACGATGCTTCAAAAAATGGGCGTTTCATAATTGCTAATGTCTAGTTTCATCTCGGAATTCCCCGAAGAAATGGGTATATACGTTCGCATAATCGTTGTATTTTTCAGTAAATTGAATCGTGAATTTAAGTCTAATTGTCAATTTTGTGTCTTGTACAATATTTCTGCCGCTTCATCCGTACCTCCAACCTAAAGTTATACCTTTCGCGTAGCGTCACGCGCGGGAAAGGAGATGTTTGCGTGGTCAAAATATTGATGTCCAAAAAATATTCGCGACTGGTCGCAAATTAAAGGTTGATAATTTATAAATTCAAAGTTGCGTACGTGAAATTCTTTGTATTATTCAAATTTATCGTTGTTTCGGGAGATTAGTCCACGTACGATACAATTATCGCCGGAGCAGCTAGGTAAATTCCGCTACCCGAAAGATCATTTCGTTGTTTGACATTTACCAGGAGCTAATTAAATTATTTGAGAGAAAACCTTGAATCTACATTTACATTGAATCCGAGTTGAATCTATGTAAAGTTAAAAAATATTGAAGTAAAAAAGAACAAAGGTAAAATTGTACAAAACTAGAAATTTACACCGACACAAAATGTACACCATAGAGATTCTCTAGAGGTCGGGGATAGTTAACTTTTATTCAATAGATAAAGCTCTCAAAATTATTCGTAAAACGTTTTGATCAAGTAATTTATATTTCTGTATTATTCGATTAATTTTTTGATAAATTTGTAAAATTAATCAGAAAAAATCGATAAAAAGCTCAAATTTTACGAAAAATACAGGTTTTTTAAACATTTTCCGAAACATTAACCGGTAAATTTCTTTGTTTACATTTTTTCCCCCAAAAACAATTTTAACATGAATAATGATTAACCGTCCCCGACCTCTAATAGAGATAAATATGTACAAGATCTTAAAATATTTTTTTGTCAAAACAAAACTTTTATCTGTTACGCGCGAAAAGGCCAAAATATTACTGTAGAGTATTTAATATACATTCACGGGGGCCTATGTGAGCAGTACATTGCAATTTATAGTGAAATTCTTGACCAATTATTGCATGGCAGACATATTTTACACTCGGATTTCCATTTAATTCCAACGTTGAGATAGTTATATCAAAAGTCAAATATTCAGAGACCGAAAAGTGCGAAACCGGTCTACTGTTGGAATCTCTGGCTGAATTTTTGACTTTTGATATGTAGAGTATATAATGCAGGGCTGGCCACCACCCTCCTACGCGTTGTAACCCGGCCACCTGAATTCATGGCTTCAAAAGTCGCTTGATGACTTAGGCCTAAGGTGGTGCCTTCGGTGATTAGCCTAGCTGATTATTATTATTGTATTATTATTATTAATATTTCTTAATTGCAGAAGATCTAATGTTAGGGAGAAAATTATAGGCCTTCCGAGAGAACACCAGCATTGGTCGACCCCCGAATTTACTGCAAACTAAAAATTTTTATAATAATTAGGAATTGTTAATTAAATGGTTTAAGATATGAAAACATGTGCATAAAAACTCACAAGTAATTAAACAATTTTTCGAGGAAGTTACTCCCAATTTACCAGATTTTACGTAAATACCTTCCCTCAATTCGATCAAGAATCCCCATTTGAAAAACTCAACTTGAAAAATAATATTACCAAAAACCGTGTACAAATTGTAACAGACCAAAATCTACATGTACATAGTTTTATGAAATAGGTATTTAATAAAATTATTCAGGGTTAGTACAAAATTTCCGAAATTAAATTCCCTGACATTTCCAGGTTTTCCTTGACCAAATTGCCAAATTTCCCTGACCATTTTTTGTAGAATAAATTAATGTTTTAAGGGTAAAATCTTGGGAAAATATTGGTTCCACAATTTAATACATCTTTCAAAAATTTATTTGCCGGATATTTTTGGGATCATTTTACAATTCTCTTACTTTTTTGGACCATTTTAAAATTCCCTGGCTACTCCCTGACCATTTGGAATCATTTTCAAATTGCTTGACTTTTCCTGACCTTTTGGAAACATTTTCAAATTCCCTGACTTTTCCCTGACCTTGAGGAAACATTTTAAAATTCCCTGACTTTTCCCTGACCTTGAGGAAACATTTTCAAATTCCCTGACTTTTCCCTGACCTTGAGGAAACATTTTAAAATTCCCTGACTTTTCCCTGACCTTGAGGAAACATTTTCAAATTCCCTGACTTTTCCCTGACCTTGAGGAAACATTTTAAAATTCCCTGACTTTTCCCTGACCTTGAGGAAACATTTTCAAATTCCCTGACTTTTCCCTGACCTTTAGGAAACATTTTCAAATTCCCTGACTTTTCCAGGTTTCCAGGTCGTGTACGAACCCTGTTATTACTTCATGGTTTAAATGTAAATGTTTTAAAACAAAGAACGAAAAGTGCAAAGAGAGCCTAGCGCGAAAAAGAGACGCCAAAATATTATCGAAATTAAAAGTGAGTGTATACGAAAAGACAGACTCGAAGTCGCGAGCGAACCGCGGAAAATTTATATATTATTATATGTAAGTACGTAAACGGTGGAAATTTTAAAATTAGTTTTGAGACGTGTTTTGGAAAATGTTTAGCTTTAAATTCGTTCGAATCGTACCCTTTCGCCTCCATATTTTTAATTTATACCAACCTCTCAAACGCGTTTTAGAATTATCGGTGCCGCACGCGCGTAGCTTAAAAAAACCCCGTCATAAATAGACCGTTGGCTCTTAGACGAAAACGCGTCCGCGAGATTCCAGCGTTATTAAGTATCTTAAAAGAAAGTCGGTCGCTTGAAACAACGTTTAAAGGCGGGCAGGTCGGCGCAGTCTACGGCGTAACGCGTACGTACGAACGTCAGGTAGACGCGAAATCGGCAATCTGGAATCTAATTCGTTCCTTTTTCGCCATAAAAATGGGGAGTTTTCCCGGCAAAGCCAGCTCGGCTGTTCCGGCGCGAAAAGGGAGACACTTCAGTCATTTTATTTCGCGGCGACGTATCTGGAAAGGAGGCTCGTCCCCGACCAACCAAAACGGCGGCGCCAGGGAGGCCACGCGGGGGATTTTTGCGCGCCGTCGTGGAATGCGCATTTTTCACCCCAATCGAGCCCCTGGACGCGCCGACCCGGAGGACGGACGAAATTCGGCGCTATTTCCGGGAGCCCCTCGCGAAGGCGTGGTCGACGACGCGTTTTTTACGCTCCCCGAGGGGAACTTTCGCCGTTGTTACAACGCCGACCAGCGACTTTCACGCGATCGACGCGTGGAGCGGGCAAGCGCGGCCGAGAAAGGAGCCAATCGCGTGGAGATTGCGCGGGCGGGATTACGCCTTCGTCGCCATAGCAACGTGATTTACGCTCTCCGAGACTCTCTCTCTCTCTCTCCTCATCCTCCGAAATCCACGGCGCGCCAACGCCGAGGGCCGTCTTCTAAACTCGGGAGCTCCACTCACCGGCCAGTTCCCGCGAAGACGGAGAGTAGCGGCTCCGTCGGACGATTTGGGCGCGTAACCTTGGATGGAGAGGTCCGGTGACGATCGCCGCGCCTTCGGAGGCCGGGAAAGTGGGGGAGATGGTTCACCTTGAACTTATCAAACGGGCCTAATATACCACTTCACTCCGAACTCTCCCGCCATTTTCCCGCCTTCCCTAAAGGCTAATGAATGCCCTCCTAATTTACGAAGCTTATTTTTAGAAACGCCGCCAAAGAAATTGCCTTCCCAATTAAAATTAATCAGGTTGATTGAAAAACTCGTCCTGTGTTATAATATATTTCCGAGGGTTCCGACATTTGCGTTTTGGGCTACGGGATTTTAGATTTCACGATTTTCTTTGAATGATTCTCCATATAAAGTCTGCAAAATTTTGAAATTAAAATTCCATGTTTTCCCTGACCATTTGAAGAGATGTTCCCTGACCATTTGAAGAGGTGTTCCCTGACTTTTTACGGCCAAAATTTGTATTTTATATTTTACTTTTATTAGAAGTTAATAAATTAAATGAACTTCTATTTCAGTAAAATGGTTATTGCAATGCTGAAAAAATTAGCCAAACTTTCAAGGAAATAAATGATAATCGTAGAGTAAAATTACCTTCAAAAAAGGTCAAGATAAAATTTAATTCCCTGACTTTTCCCCGAATTTTTACAAATTCTTAAAAATCCCTGAACCTTTATTCCCATTTTAAAATTCCCTGACTTTTTAGGCACATTTTAAAATTCCCTGACCTTTCCCTGAACCTTTATTCCTATTTTAAAATTCCCTTACTTTTTAGGCACATTTTAAAATTCCCTGGCCTTTCCCTGAACCTTTATTCCCATTTTAAAATTCCCTGACCTTTCCCTGAACCTTTATTCCCATTTTAAAATTCCCTGACCTTTCCCTGAACCTTTATTCCCATTTTAAAATTCCCTGACCTTTCCCTGAACCTTTATTCCCATTTTAAAATTCCCTGACCTTTCCCCGAACCTTTATTCCTATTTTAAAATTCCCTTACTTTTTAGGCACATTTTAAAATTCCCTGGCCTTTCCCTGAACCTTTATTCCCATTTTAAAATTCCCTGAACCTTTATTCCCATTTTAAAATTCCCTGACTTTTTAGGCACATTTTAAAATTCCCTGACCTTTCCCTGAACCTTTATTCCTATTTTAAAATTCCCTTACTTTTTAGGCACATTTTAAAATTCCCTGGCCTTTCCCTGAACCTTTATTCCCATTTTAAAATTCCCTGAACCTTTATTCCCATTTTAAAATTCCCTGACCTTTCCCTGAACCTTTATTCCCATTTTAAAATTCCCTGACCTTTCCCTGAACCTTTATTCCCATTTTAAAATTCACTGACCTTTCCCTGAACCTTTATTCCCATTTTAAAATTCCCTGACCTTTCCCCAAACCTTTATTCCCATTTTAAAATTTCCTTACTTTTTAGGCACATTTTAAAATTTCCTGACCTTTATTCCCATTTTAAAATTCCCTTACTTTTTAGGCACATTTTAAAATTTCCTGACCTTTATCCCATTTTAAAATTCCCTAACTTTTTAGGCACATTTTAAAATTCCCTTACTTTTTAGGCACATTTTAAAATTTCCTGACCTTTATTCCCATTTTAAAATTCCCTGAACCTTTATCCCATTTTAAAATTCCCTAACTTTTTAGGCACATTTTAAAATTCCCTGAACCTTTATTCCCATTTGAAAATTCCCTGAACCTTTATCCCATTTTAAAATTCCCTAACTTTTTAGGCACATTTTAAAATTCCCTGAACCTTTATTCCCATTTGAAAATTCCCTGAACCTTTATACCATTTTAAAATTCCCTAACTTTTTAGGCACATTTTAAAATTCCCTGAACCTTTATTCCCATTTTAAAGTTCCCTGACCTTTCATTGAACCTTTATTCCCATTTTAAAACTCTCTGACCTTTCCCTGAACCTTTATTCCCATTTTAAAATCCCCTGACCTTTCCCTGAACCTTTATTCCCATTTTAAAATTCCCTGACCTTTCCCCAAACCTTTATTCCCATTTTAAAATTTCCTTACTTTTTAGGCACATTTTAAAATTTCCTGACCTTTATTCCCATTTTAAAATTCCCTTACTTTTTAGGCACATTTTAAAATTTCCTGACCTTTATCCCATTTTAAAATTCCCTAACTTTTTAGGCACATTTTAAAATTCCCTTACTTTTTAGGCACATTTTAAAATTTCCTGACCTTTATTCCCATTTTAAAATTCCCTGAACCTTTATCCCATTTTAAAATTCCCTAACTTTTTAGGCACATTTTAAAATTCCCTGAACCTTTATTCCCATTTGAAAATTCCCTGAACCTTTATCCCATTTTAAAATTCCCTAACTTTTTAGGCACATTTTAAAATTCCCTGAACCTTTATTCCCATTTGAAAATTCCCTGAACCTTTATACCATTTTAAAATTCCCTAACTTTTTAGGCACATTTTAAAATTCCCTGAACCGTAATTCCCATTTTAAAGTTCCCTGACCTTTCATTGAACCTTTATTCCCATTTTAAAACTCTCTGACCTTTCCCTGAACCTTTATTCCCATTTTAAAATCCCCTGACCTTTCCCTGAACCTTTATTCCCATTTTAAAATCCCCTGACCTTTCCCTGAACCTTTATTCCCATTTTAAAATCCCTTACTTTTTAGGCAAATTTTAAAATTCCCTGACACTTGGCAACCCTGTCTAAAGGAATAAAATTCTTGGATTTTGGATTTCAGGATTTTTACCTAAATTTTTTGAGGGAATTTTTAAAATTTACACATAACTAAGATGTCTACTTTTTAATTTTAAATTTAAAAACCAACTATAATATTGCCCTATTTTAAAACATCGTAACTTTAAAAATCGAATTTAAAATTGTTAAGAAAATATAGGACAGCGCAAAATAAATTATTGGTATGACGAAATAAATAGTATATCGTTTGAAATATTATTCCAAAATATATCACACATATATTTTTAAGTCACGATAAAAATATAGTTACAGTATTTTTCCACTCAGGTAATGACGGTTGAAACGTTTTGCGACGACACCACCTGCCCTAAATGTTATTGCAACCTTTTATTTTATTTTAAAATTAATTTTAAAAATCAATTTTTATCTCGATTAAAAAATATTCACATTTTTTCTATGAAATTATATATTATTATAAAAACCAACAGGGGTGACCTCTGACCTGGGAGAAGATTAAAAGAGTAAGGTAGATCAAGGGCGCATCCGGGATTTTATTTCGGGTAGGTTTGCTTAAAAGCTAAGTTAATAAGAACCACCTATGTATGGCACGCCATCCAGGACGAAATTCGCAGAAAATATAGGGCTACCTTTTAGAAATATAGGTCTACCTTCTTTAAAAATATAGCCCTACCTTCAGAAATATAGGCCTACCTTGTTTAAAAATATTGGCCTACCTTGTTTAAAAATATTGGCCTACCTTGTTTAAAAATATTGGCCCACCTTGTTTAAAAATATAGGCCTACCTTGTTTAAAAATATAGGCCTACCTTGTTTAAAAATATAGGCCTACCTTCTTTAAAATTATGGGGTTGTCTTTTCGGTCGCTCAAAGCGGCACAAAATCTCAGAATATAATAAACTATAGTAGGATTGTACTATAGTGTCACTATTTAAGGATAAATTGTTGCAGAAGTATATAATATTCCCAAAAGTCTTCATCTCCGAGGGTGCACTCGAAAATAACGGAAGTGTACAATATTACCAGGAAAATTCCTGTAAAATTACAGGAATTTTTTCTTGTAAACGTAGCGAGGCTGCAAGTAAAAACCTGTTCTAGACACGATAAATATAAAGTACAATTAACAGTAAATTTTAAATTTCATGTTGTAATATTGTACACCTCCGTTATTTTCGAGTGCAGACTCGGAGATGAATCGGATATGAAGACTTTTGTGAATATTATATACTTCTGCAACAATTTATCCTTAAATAGTGACACAATAGTAGAATTCTACTATAGTTTATTATATTCTGAGATTTTGCGATGTGCCGCTTTGAGCGACCGAAAAGATAACCCCATATTTTTAAACCAGGCAGGCCTATATTTTTAAACAAGGCAGGCCTATATTTTTAAACAAGGTAGACCTTTATTTTTAAACAAGGTAGGCCTATATTTCTGAAGGTAGGTCTATATTTTTAAAGAACGTAGACCTATATTTCTGAGGGTAGGCCTATATTTCTACAAGGTAGCCCTATATTTCTACAAGGTAGCCCTATATTTCTACAAAATAGCCTTATATTTTCTGCGAATTTTGTCCTGGATGGCGTGCCATACTTATTCGTGTATTTTATCACTCTTTGCAATGCAGTCCATAGGTATGGCACGCCATCCTGGTCAAAATTAAGTTGAAATATAAGGTAATGTTTTGGAAATATAAGGTGATGTTTTGTAAATATAGGGTGATCCTTTTTGAATATATAGGGTTATCTTTAGGAAGTATAGGGTGATCTTTTGGAAAAATAGACCCTCGTCCATTATAGTGCTATCTTTTCTCGAAACACCAGGAGAGGGGATTGTCTATTTTGCTGAATTTCTGGACGTCTGGACCGCTGAATTTTTAAGGATTCCTCCTACGTAGAAGCTACTATCTTATAAACCGTCTGGACAAAATTGACTAATTTGCTAAAGTGCTGAATATCTGGACCAAAACATTTTACTTTATTTTCAAACTGTCTGGACAAAATTGACTAATTTGCTGAAGTGCTGAATTTCTGGACCCGAAAATTTTACTTAATTTTCAAACCGCCTGGACAAAATTGACTAATTTGCTGAAGTGCTGAATTTCTCGACCGAAAATGTTACTTTATTTTCGAATAGTTTCTTTAATTTTCAAACCGTCTGGACAAAATTGACTAATTTGCTGAAGTGCTGAATTTCTCGACCGAAAATGTTACTTTATTTTCGAATAGTTTCTTTAATTTTCAAACCGTCTGGACAAAATTGACTAATTTGCTGAAGTGCTGAATTTCTCGACCGAAAATTTTACTTTATTTTCGAATAGTTTCTTTAATTTTCAAACCGTCTGGACAAAATTGACTAATTTGCTGAAGTGCTGAATTTCTCGACCGAAAATTTTACTTTATTTTCGAATAGTTTCTTTAATTTTCAAACCGTCTGGACAAAATTGACTAATTTGCTGAAGTGCTGAATTTCTCGACCGAAAATTTTACTTTATTTTCGAATAGTTTCTTTAATTTTCAAACCGTCTGGACAAAATTGACTAATTTGCTGAAGTGCTGAATTTCTCGACCGAAAATTTTACTTTATTTTCGAATAGTTTCTTTAATTTTCAAACCGCCTGGACAAAATTGACTAATTTGCTGAAGTGCTGAATTTCTCGACCGAAAATTTTACTTTATTTTCGAATAGTTTCTTTAATTTTCAAACCGTCTGGACAAAATTGACTAATTTGCTGAAGTGCTGAATTTCTGGTCCTAAAGATAACCCTATATATTCAAAAAAGATCACCTTATATTTCCAAAACATCACATTATATTTCCAAAACATCACCTTATATTTCCAAACCATCACCCTATATTTCCAAACCATCACCCTATATTTTCAAAAGATCGCCTTATATTTTCAAAAGATCACCTTATATTTTCAAAACATCCCCTTATATTTCCAAAACATCACCTTATATTTCAACTTAATTTTGACCAGGATGGCGTGCCATAGTTAATTGTACTTTATATTTATGGTGTCTAGAACAGGTTTTTACTTGCAGCCTCGCTACGTTTACAGGAAAAAATACCTGTAATTTTACAGGAATTTTCCTGGTTATATTGTACACCTCCGTTATTTTCGAGTGCAGCCTCGGAGATGAAGACTTTTGTTAATATTATATACTTCTGCAACAATTTATCCTTAAATAGTGACACTATAGTAGCATCCTACTATAGATTATTATATTCTGAGATTTTGTGCCGCTTTGAGCGATCGAAAAGACAACCACATATTTTTAAAGAAGGTAGGCCTATATTCAGTGGCGGCGCCAGGAATTTTCGCTAGGGTAGGCAATCCAAATAAATGGGCCCCCGACCCGGGACCCCCCTTTCCCCAACGAAATGCTTCAATAAAATAATGTAGTGATGTACATGACGAACAAAAAATTCTAAAAACAGTAAAACGAGTCCAAATATAACAGAACTGGTTTTAATTACTAGGAGATACCTCAAAAATTTCTAAATACATTATCGACATTTGTTTCATTGTTATTTATAAATAATTTTATCTCTTGGGACAATTTTGAGACCCTTTCTAGATCAATTTGGGGCTCCTTATAGGGTGATTTTGGGGCCCCTCAAAAGTTTAAGGTAGGCAGTGGCCTACCTGGCCTACCCCCTAGCGCCGCCACTGCCTATATTGTTAAACAAGGTAGACCTATATTTTTAAACAAGGTAGGCCTATATTTCTGAACGTAGGCTTATATTTTAAAAGAGGGTATTCCTATATTTCTAAAAGGTAGCCCTATATTTTATGAGAATTTTGTCCTGGATGGTGTGCCATATAGCCCTATAGAGTGCCAGCAGCTTGAAACCCTGCGACGTCACCAATGTTAAACGTCTATTGAGAAAAAACGCGAGTTTAAATGACAACCACTACGGAAGCTACGGCTGTGACGTCACTAACTTTTAAAAACGCATCAACTGCTAACACTCTATATTTTTTGCGAATTTTGTCCTGGATGGCGTGCCATATTTTTATCCCTTTTCATTATGGACTATTCTACCTATTCGCGTATTTTAACACTCTTAGCTTAAAAGCACCCCTCTCCTTGAGACTTAAAATAAAAATGAGGTTTTGCACCCCCATTTCGAGGGAGGCTGAACCTCCAAAACCCCCTTAAAAACGCCTTTGACTGGGGAAAGCTACAATATAAATGTGGATTTAGCAGCGAAAACGCTTTCACTAAACAAAACAATAATTTTATTAGAGCATAATTCTACTATGAGTGTAATGATATTTACATGTACATAATGGATGTATTGAGATCAGGAATTTTAATTGAGATTTTTATATTAAAAAATTAGTAATTGATAATTTTAGTGATGGTCCTCCTAACGCGTAATAGAATAAAATATCTCTTTTTTTAAACTTTTTCCAGTGAAGCTTACGAATCAACGTCTTTTTGTAGCGTTGTTTCAATCAATTCCCGCATCCGGTCGTTTTGACGCGGGGGATGGGATGGTGCTGTCCATTGGTAGAGGTGGAGCAGAAGGATGTTGGATGGATAAGGAGGAATTGGGGATCAGTGGCAGAAAAGACGCGCTGCCAGCCGGCGGCAGGGCCAAGGATGGTCGATCCACCACCTGAAAATACGCGTAAACTATTAAAATACGTTATCAACGCTCTCACCGAAGGCTCGTGACAAAATATTTGAAAATAGGGGTCAATGTTAAGCAAATTAAAAAATGTATTTGAACTAAATTACTCCAAAAGCTAATTAAGGTTTTAAACATCGAATTTAGTTTTTAATTATCCCAAAAAGGTACTAATTCAAATTATTATAATATCTATCGATGCGGAAGTCTAAGCCACGGAAATATAAAAATATTTTCAGCCGATGAAGCTTTCCCTCGATTTATCGAAAATACGGTACTTTAGGGACCAAATGTCAATTATAAATTGATTCATAAAAAATGGGTATTTTAATGACCCGGTGGGAACCCCTCGTCAGCTGGTAATTTTTTCAAAGACTAGCTGATAGGTCTATCGAAGGTAGAGTTAGCGTTGTCATTATTTCACGGTGCTCAGGGAGAAGATAACGTTTAGGGTAAATGAATTGCAGGGGCGCACCCAGGAAGAAGAAGTTAAATAAGCATGACCGACGCCTTCATAAAAAGTTTTTTTTTCTTATCATTTACAAACTCTACCTAAAAATGTTTTTGGACTCATTGCCCCCCCCCCCCGAAAAAATCCTGGGTGCGCCACTGATGAATTGAATAGCTGTCAAGGCTACGTGTGACGCGTTCGCGAGCGAACGCAAAACGGCGACGAAGCCCGTAATGCAGTCTGTCTCGTGAATAACTCTCAGTAAAACTTTTGCATGTGAAGAATTGGAAGTGTCACACTTATGTGAAAATATTATACACTTATGGTATAGCTTACCGAATATTGCGTTCGAAATGGCATAGATTCATTGCCGAGCGAAATGCCACTGTCAGTTTGGCTTAGGAATTGATCTTCGAATTCAATTTCCTCACACGTAACCTGCATACTACTTTTGGCTCCGAATAAGGCAAAATAGTTCGGTGGTTTTTCACCGGTTCCATGATGAGGAAAGTTAGACATGCTAGATGGTCCAGCAATTACGCTGACATTTTGGCCAACAGGCTCATTTCCGAGGAAATGACTCGGAGCGTAGCCCCTTTGCGTAAACCTGTCAATCGAGTTTTCCCCCGAAACTCCGTGCACCGATTGTTCCATTATGTCAATCTTCGTTTTAAAGAAATTTCATCATTTCTTTCAAAATAACAACGTTATAAAATAAAAAAATATTTATATTTTTTAATTACTTGCGTTGTTCGAACGTGGAAAGGAAAATTATCATTGTTGGATGATGGCCGTGTTATAATCTGCGTATTACGTTTCGGTATTGAGAGTTTTGAGATAAACGAGATATTAAATTGCTAAATCTTACCAAAAACACAACGTGAGCTACCCACATGACACCGTGTTCTACACCGTTAATTATTTTTTCACGCATCCACTTGCCAAGAATGAACGTCGCGATTAAAACTATAACGGGAGCACTTAAGAACCTTAAAAAGAATTAAAAATTACATTATATGGTAATTTAAGATGAGTAACTTTAAATTGTTCCACCTAACTTAAACGTTACCAAAAGTATATAACAATTAAGCTCTTAGTGACGAGTATTCATCAACATTTACTATTAACATAAGTGTATAATATTGTAACAATATTATAGACTTATGCTATTAATGTTATTTGCATGGAAAATACTTATCGGCTTCCTGCGTAGAAAAACAAGCGCCATCTGCTTCAATAATTGTCAACTAAATGCTGAGGAGGGCTGGAGGGGATAGCGGAAGATTTGTAAACTTTCATATTCTTTCCTATCTTCTTTTTAAAACTAGGCCAGTAGACGGTTACACTTCTCACCACAATTTAAACTACGTAAGAAGCCATAAGTAAGGTATTGCCCTTAAGTATGACAAATTTCATAAATTATTTACTAAATCTTCGCAGTGACGTCAAAATTTAAAAAATATTCTAAATAACGCCAGCCAGAAGCGATTTCGCGAACTTCACTTCCTCCTTGGATAAATAGCTTCCTCCGTCCACTCATTTTATGCCAAGGCTTCAATTTGGCTCACCAATATCAAAAAAACCTTACAAAGAGCGCTAAATTTCCGGATTACGGTAATGGTATAGAAAAAGGCTATCATTTGTTTCTGTTATGACGAAGAGTACCTTTAGTGACTATTAAATTTCAGAAAATTATGATTAATAAAAAATTTTTACGATTTACGTGGATAAAATTTAACAGGCGTGAAATATTCCCCGTCGGTGCAATGCCGATCTACTTTCGGAAATGTTCGGAAACTTTTGAAATATTTCCCAAATTTTTGTCACTAGAAACAGTTACTTATTTTTTTATGGCGTCGTGGGCTAGTGGTATATTCTATGCCCCCTCGAGTTTGTTTAGTTTTTAAGGCCTAGATGGATACTTCTTTCATAGAGTATATTATTTACTTCTGGTGCTAATTGTTTTTCTTTTCGAAGGAAGACGTTTTTATTTCCTAAGAAATAAAAAAAAATGAAAATACTTACCACGCGGTATAGATAAGAAAAATCTTGCTATAAAACAATGCTTTGGCAGGATAACGAATCATCGTTAAAATGGTTGAAAACACGAAAAATCCCCAGGCAACTACACGCAAAACTATAATTAAATATCCTGCCAAACACTCGTAAATATAGAGAACTAATCCTGGATCAAAAACCTGAATTTTAAGAAATAGACAAAAAAATAATTATCATTTGACATTTCAATCATCACCGTTTTCCTTTACTTTCTGTTCGTAAATAAACAGGGCAGAATAGCAAACGCAATATATCGTCATAAAAACTGATATAATTGCTGATGAAAATCCTTTTAAACGGCCTCTTGTTACCGTATATCCTTTTGCAATCAAAATTAACAAGAGTAAAAACGTAACTGTGCTCATAGCTTCTAATACTTGTCCTGTAATAAAATTTTTCAATAAAAATGTTTTATAAAAAAAGTTTGTTGTAAGCAAAAAATACCAGCTAATTTTATTTTGGGGCTTCCTTCACCATTTCGACCATAAGATCCATAAGCAATGGTCAGTAGCAACAGACCCATAAACTTACAAAACACTGAAATCATGAATAATTTGAAAGTTTGATGGAGTAAATGTCTTGAATGCATGAACCCTATGTAAGAAAATATTAATGTACCTTTTTTGTATTATCACTACCCTTTTAGGAATATTTAGTAAGATTATTCTATCGTTTTAAGAATTTTTAGTTTACTATCCCTTTAAGTAGTTTATTATAGTTAACGATCCTTTTTAAGAATTTTTAGGTAACTATCCCTTTAACCATTTTTTAGGTAAGAGTTTTTAAATTAACTATTCATTTAAATTTTTAATGTTCTGTATTCAATTCATATGTAATTAATAATTATACTAATACACATTACTATTAGTTTTTGAAGGCACTTCCTATGAAAACTTACTTGCACTAATGCACGTTGCTACAAAGGTTATATAATAAATTATAGTGAAAGCCATATTTGTTTCCAGAATACCTTAAAAATAATAAAAAATTAGGATGAGGCTGATATTTGCCCACATCTCTATTTTTATGTTATTACCAGCTTCATCAGCGGAAAAATGTTTTTTAAAGAAATAATCTTTATGGTTGGTCATGTGAATTTCATATCTTAAATTCAAACCCTTCAAATATAAATTAATAAATGAAAAAAGTTAAAGATTGAAGAATTTAGTCGTACTTTTTTGGAATTGCATTTTGAGATGGCAATAAACCACCACCTTTCTCTGCGGGATTCAAATCTCCTCTCACTTTTACACCGTATCATAGATATATTTTTGATTAATTTGCAGCCTGTGTAGGCATAGTCAAGTTTAACATCACGTAAAACTATTATTTGCCCATTTTCACGGCTCAAGACATTTTCCTTTTCTCTGCAAGTCTTAAAAATGGAACACACATTAAATGCAATTTACAGAAAATACATATTTTACAGACTTACTTTATTTGTACCATAAACAGACGGCCACTGCCTGGGAGAATCATAATATAACAAAAGGTTAACAGGCGCCATGGCCTAATATAAATGCAAAAATATTTACTATTAATAACCGATTCCATATAGTGTAAATTACTTCACTTACCGCTGGAAACTCAATTTGGTATTCAAATCTACCTATTAAACTTACAAAACAAAATCTAGCTATAAAATGCCAGTTCTATATAGAAAAATATATGAAATCTGAATAAACAATTGCAAAGTTTACAGTAAATTTCAAAGCCAAAAAATTCTTACCGAGCGAGTAGTTAATTCCCCTTTAACAATTTTACAATTAGCTTTTTGCAAATTAAATAAAAGTATTGAGAAACTATAAAAAATAGAAATTACGCGAAACTGGGCCATTTTTAAGAATTCACATCTTCATTTCCAAACCCGGCTATTTGGTTACTATAGTTACCAACAATAACAAACTCTGTTTTAGTCAATACAGGTGCGTTAACTATGATTTTAGTAGTAAACAAACTAAGATTGACATTTTCAATGTCACTTGTATTGATCTCTTTAGGAATAATGACGTACATTCTTTAGACAAAAAAGCCAAAAGTACCTTTATTCTTATATATCTCGAGTAATTTACAACAGATGCGTATAATATTCCACAATGAATAGTACATTATACACTGTATGAATTTTTTTTTTGGTTTTGAGCCGTGAAGTTAGGGATAATTATTTTGAAAATGCTAACTACAACAAATTATGAATTTTTGTCCGTATTATAAGGAAGCTTACTTTCGCTTTGTAACTTTTAAATTCTTTTACTCTTTTCTAGCACACTTTATCACAGTTAAAATCACAGAAAACCATTATATTATTATTGAAATCAAAAATACTAAACTTTCAGGAACATTCAATCACGGCTAAAGAAATAATACCTACCAGAATTGTTATAATACAAAAGCAAGAAAACTTATTTAAAATCTACCGAAACTTTTTCATTATGCATATATTTCAATATAAGACTTTCTTCATAATAAAATTAAATATAAAACCCTGAATTTAAAACAAATGCAATGTCGAACTTTGGTCTTATGTGACAATGTTAAATAAAAAAAGTGATTCTAATGTTGCTATAAAATGTATAAAACATATTTCTCTCTTTATAACGCGTGCCACTTTATCAGACCTCCAAATTAAAATTAACAAAGCCTCAACGCGAGACTAGCAGAGATCGTACATGAAAAAGACTAGAGATTCTGACAGATAAAAAGTTTAAAGTATATTTTAATTCTGAAGCTGATACTCTAAGCCAGCTTTGAGGTACAACGTGTTTAAATTTAGATTGAATGAATAAAAGAGAGCTACAGCTAAATATAATTATCTTTAAAATTAAAAAAAAACTTCCTGGCTCAAAAAATTTCTAATAAATGTCATTATATACATAAAACCCACCTTGTTTCAATAAAGCAACAAATAATATTTAAAATCTAAATTCCGAAAGATAATTCTTTCCAGTATTTTAACTACTGTGGTGGGTTAATTTTCAGATTAGTAAAAATCATGTAATTTTTTCCCTCTACGTTATACAAGTTGCTAAGTCTTTTATCTATATTAAGATTTATCAGTAGTGTATTTAAGCTATAACCAACGGTTCATCATCCGAGAAACCTCGAATCATGGGACTATCATCTTCATCTTTAAAAGAAAAAAGATAAGTGTATTAGTAAACAAAAAATATTTGAAATATACTTTTGTCTTTTAGCCTATTTTTTAAACCCTGCCCTAATTTCCAGTGATTTCTACTACATTTATAAACCAAGTAATTGGGGAAGTCGGACAACTGTTAAAATTACAGGCAAGGCACAACAAGGAAGAATTTAATTTGAAACTGCCTTTTGGGTCTTGACACGGCAAAAAAAGCTCAACTTACCCAGGGTGCTACCACCTAAGGTTACACAACATAGCGTGGAAAATGATAGAAAGCAACAGACAAAGCAAAATCAGAAAAGTTTGAAATTATTTACCCCTTGCTAGTTAATAAATAAAAAAGACCAATTTGGGACACCACAAAAAATAATTAAACAAACAACTTACCCAATTGGTCGTCATCTTGGCCAGTAGTAAAAGTAGCGGATCCAGATCGAGTGTCGTAATGACTGTTTGCAAATGACATGAAACTCCTTTGGAGCCTCTTATGACGCATAACGTAAAACCCGAGGGCTCCTGCAAGCCCTACAATCACTAAAACGATCGGGACAACGACGCTCACAACATTAGAAGTAGAAAACACTGATGCTTCAGCAACTAATTAATTGACAAAAACAGAAATTAAAATTATTAAGTATAGCAGAAACAAGCACAACAGCTATCTTACCAGCTGGATAAGCGGCTGTGCTGATTTCAGATAGGTGACTTTGGTATCCGTGTTCATCAAGGACACTGACAGCCACATAATACGGAATTTCCCTTTCCATAGAGTCAATTACAAAAGGAGGCTTCGATATATTGTAACGTTTAACTTTGTCCAATGCTTCATTATGCGCTACAGACACCATATACGAGAACCTATTATTTAGAATTAAAATTTATACCAATTCTTACGGTGCTATATTCACAACAAAGTAACAAACTTATGATTAGCTAATTCTTTTGGCCAGTCCACTTCCTTCCATCGAATGTATAGACTTCCATTTTGTTCTGGAATGGCATCAACTTGGGTTGGAACAGGTAATGGAGTAGCTTCAAAAACTAATTTCTCTGTAGGACGCGATCCTGTTACGTTAGTTTGCAATACTATTTCAAGCTCCGCTCCCATATGAGTGGTGAAATTTTGACTTAATTGAGTTAGTCTCGATGGAGTAGTATATAAAGTATGAACTTGGTTCCTGGTCTTATCGTATATAGTCAACTGCAAATCAAATTTGCAAAATTAATTGAAATTCGTAAAAGCTAGCCTATTTTTCCTTACCCTGTATCCTATATCTTGATCTATTATTGGGCAAGCAGAGTTCCAGGTGATTTTAGCTATGTTCTTTTCTGCAGATAGGCTAAGTACTCTAATATTTTTGGGCGGTGCTTTCTTATCAAATTGAGTTTGAACAACAACGAGGTTTTTCGAACTACCCTGACCAAAAGGCCCAACAACTCTAACATCCAACGAGTAATAAACACACGCATCCAGGTCTGTTAGTGTAGCGGCATTCCTTTTGGTTTTTTCCAACAGTATAGGAACGCTATCAGCAGTTTTGACAACAAAGACACCATATTCCCAATCAGCTTTACGTTGATCTTTTGTTTGATTCCAGGTTAAGGTGACGTTTGTTCCTATTACTGACTGCTTAATTCCGGACACAATGGGCAATGATTTGCCATCAGTAGTAACTTCAATTTTTGTTTCAGGACCCATGAAAAGTTCATTATATGGCGTAACTTTTATAGTATGTTTAGCACCAGGAGCCAATTGATCCACTAAAGAAATGAAAATTCTTATGAAAATTATTCTTATTCTCATGAATGTAATTAGTTACTGAGAAACTACTAGTCAACCCGAGAATTTATTTTAAAAAGATTTTTTTCTTGACACACTATTTTGGTATTTATGATGAATTAAACCCTTAAATTCAGCTTTAATTCAAGGTGCATGAGCTAAATACCAGGTTAAATTTATCTTTCCCATCATTAAAAATATACGTTTTACCAAATGATAAAAATGTTCTTATGAACAATACTGGAGGGCACTTCACAACTTTGAAACGGAAGAGTTTCTGTTTGAGAGGAGACTCTTACTTTCTCATTAACTTTAATATATTCTTGGTAAAGAAAATTTTAGAAATAGAAGCTTACTGGTAATTTTGTTATCTGTACAGTTCTTCACATTCCATGAATAGTTTTCCAGTAAATAATTGACTTTGTACGAAACGGTATAGCCCAAATTATTTCCAGCTGAATTTGAATGTTCTCTGGAAGCGTTTTCAAATGAAAACGGAGGAGCCCAGGACAGAGAAATACTGTTGTTTGATTTTGACACAACAGTCAGATTTCGAACCGGATCTATCACTGCATTTTTTGCAAAAACAATTGTAGAAACATGACTATTCATGCTTTCAAGTTGATCTTCGTTGGTGCAAGCAGTAACCCAAAAACTATAATTGGTTCCAGGTTCAAACTTGTAAATGACATCAAAACTGGAATCTCTGTTATTGGGCACTGAAACAATGTTCGGTGGGACAGGAGGGGAAAAGTATATCTAGAATGATAAAATTAAATACAATGTATCCCTGGAGTTAACAAAAAATTTCAGAGCATACTTTATACTGAGATATTTTCACATTCAAATGATCAGGCTTTTGCCATTTCACTTGGATTGTACGTTGACTAGGAATTTGTTTGAGGGTAACGTTTGTTGGTGGATCAGGAGCTAGAAAAGTATTTGGATTCAAAATAACATCCTAAAGACAGTGTTGCTATGAAATAAAGGAAAAATACCCAAAGACAAAGTAGTAGACTCAACGTAGGTCTCTGTTGCGTAAACCTTCTTTGGATTGGCTTTGGTTCTGATGTACAAAGTAACTTTGTAGTCCATTCCAGGCACTAAGTTCTTTAAGCGCTGGTAATTTTTGTCAGTCCACGTGGTGTTGATCCATTGATTTTCAAATAAATGCAATTCGCTAATTTCAAAAAAAATTAATTATAATAATGAAGAATATAAAAAAAATTGAAGTTATACTGGTAAGATGGTAAATATTCAAAAGAAGTTCCGTTTCCAATAGAACTTGTTGGAGTTGACCAAGTTAAATTAAATCCATTTGGTTTTTTGGATTTCACATCTACTTCTAGGTGAGTGATGTGAAGTATCTCTGAATAAAATTAGATATTCCATTTAAAAATTATTTTATTCGATTTTAAATTAACTCTGGTAACTAACCAGATTGAGAACAATCTTTTTCGTCACTTCCATCAATGCAATCCCAATGGCCATCACAGCGCTCTGAATGGATGATGCACTCTCCACTGAGACAAGTGAACTCGATGGACATACAGGTGTACAGAACTTTGGTACCACCTTCAGTGAATAGAAGAAATATATATAATATATAAAGCATTTTCTACTAATTAATCAATGTAATACCAGAAGAAGTGCACCCAAATTCGTCAGAACCATCACCGCAATCTTTATTTCCATTGCAAACTAGTTTAACAGGTATGCATCCGCTGCTACGTTCACATCTGAAATGTCCTTCAGGGCAAGTTGCAGAATCTAGAAAACCACAAGTTCCTTTACAAAATCCACAGAAAGGAAAACTACTAGTAGTTTTTATTACCAAAACAGGATTTTTCATCATCTCCATTAGGGCAATCGGGAGTATTATCGCAAACCCAAGCATTCCATATGCATTTTCCTTTAAAGAAATTGGATTATTTCAATTTGACATTAAAACTTTCAGAATGTAATTGTAACATTACCAGAATCACATTTAAATCTGTTTTCTCCGCAATTCTCTGTCGGAAAAGCTGTACTAGGTTCAGTATGGTTGGAGGCAGGAGTACTTGACCCATCTTTAATAAATATCTTGGTAATCCATTTGGCACAAATTGCATTAAAAATTTTAATTTACCAATGCAAAGTTCCTCATCTGAATTATCATTGCAGTCGTCCACTCCATCACACCTCCACCAAAATGGAATGCATCTCTTATTAAAACAGGTAAACATTAATGATGAACATGTACCAGTAGGCGTAGCAGGGCTGGAACTCGTGATTGGTTTGGGACTGATTGTGGTAGTAACTACAAAAAAATCATTTTTAGAAGAGCAAATGTGTATTGAAAATATACTCAATCCAAATATACATACGCGGACAATTATGCTCATCTGAACCATCATGACAGTCATTTTCACCTATAACCATTAGTGAAGCATTTGTAAATAAGTAATTAGATTTTCCCAAATGAGCAGAGTATTAATATTACCCACCATCACATTTCCAAGTTGCAAAAATGCACCGTCCATTATCACAACGGGTTTGCCATGGCTGGCAAGTACTTGCGGAACAATTTTTCTCATCCAAACCATCAGGGCAGTCTGCTTCCCCATCACATCTCCAGCTAGAAGGCAAACACTGAGCTCCACCATTGCTAGATAAGCAACTAAACTCTGATTTTTCGCAAGTAGCGGTAGCTGGACCAGTACAATTAGACTCATCCGAATTATCTCTACAATCATCATCAAAGTCACAGACATATTTTTGGGCAATGCAGTGACCATTCTTGCAAGAAAATTGATCAGCGGTGCAAGCCGGGTATTCTATATTAACCAAAAAATTATTTTGTCATAACAATAAATTCAATAGATAAATTAAAATAATATAGTATATTACTGCAGTTTTCTTCATCTGAACCATCGGAACAGTCTGGGTCTATATCGCACTTCCAAGTGCCTGGAATGCATTTTCCACTCTTGCACTGGAACTGAGTACTGTCACAATTGTTAGTACCGCAGTTGGCTTCATCACTGTTATCTCCGCAGTCATTGTCACCATCGCACTTCCATGTGTTGGTAATGCAAGTTTTTTCAGAGCACTTAAACTGATCCGGAGCGCAGGTGGATGAGACTAGAGAGTATAAGATATAAGCGATAGAAAAACAAAACTAATTGAAAGTTATACCAGATGAACAAGTTCCATTTGGTAATACTTTCTCTCCATCAGGGCAAGTGCAATTTTCATTGCCATCAGCTAATTTTGTGATGAGCATTCCATCAGGACACAGGCAGACTCGTTCAAGGGGAGGTTTGGCCATGCACAAGTGACTGCATTTTGCAGCTGTTCTGTTAGAGCAAATATTGGTGCCAAGTTTACCTAAAATTGTTAAGAAACAATTTTTACATTGTAGATTTCAGTTACCAATAGAATAGGTTAAAATAGTTTTAATACCCTCTGTGGCAATTTTGCTAAAAACTTTCATATCCATAGCCCCTACAACATCGCGAGCAACCACCTCAAGTCCAGATCCATCATATTTGTTAGCCATGACAATTTCGCGACGATTCCAGTCGTCAAAATACACCCAATCTTTATAAACACCGAGAGCAAATGGATGTGGAACAACCATGCTGCCTTCCAGAATTTTTTTCATGTTATTTCCTTCAAAATCTGAACAGGCAATGTAATCCCTTTTGGCATCGACCCAGTAAATTCTATCAGCCACAAAATCAATAGCTATTCCATTTGGCCAGGTCACCACTGATGAGTCAAATAAGACCTTCATATTGGATCCATCCAAGCTGGCACGAGCTAGTTTCGGTCTCATATCACTCCAGTCAGTAAGAAACATATATCTTTATAAAACGCACAAATTAAATTCAGTCTCAAAAGAAAGCATCAGCTAACTTACCCCTTGTATGGGTGTATAGCAATACCCCTGGGTTTGTCTACTTGAGCACTATTCAGTAGTGTCCTTCTCATGCGGCCGGAGTTGTGCAAATCCACCATGATGACTTCAATTTTTTTTAGTTCACCATCAACAAAATACAAGTTCCTAGCCACCCAATCAAAAGCCAGTCCTTCTACTGATGCTAAAGCAGTTTCGACCAGAACTTCTGGCATGCCATTGTTAGATGGTTCAGGATTTTCCAAACATAACCGCTATGGTAATAGAGCATTAACAACCTGATTTTACCACAGAGATAATGATATAAAGTAAATTGACTACCATTATCTTGTCATCATCTATATCTGCCCAAAAAACACATCTATCCCTGAAATCGTAATCTACAGCAATGATATTTTTCAAATCTTCCAATGGTAATTTCTCCCAAGACGTTTCAGAGCTGTCACCATTTATTGGTATGCGTGATATTTGTTGTCTTTGAGCAAAAAGAATAAACTCAGTCTCATCTGTGTAAAAATAAAATATGTAATCTAATCATCCTTTAAAAAATAAAGTATAGAGATGATTTATATACCTTTAATTGGACAAGCAATTACATCGGGTTCGTATCCCGACTTTTCACTACCTACGCATACATCACCAGCCACTAACCGGTACCTAATTTTAAAGAAAATAAAAAAAATTGTAACTAGTGGTTATGTTATTCCTTATTCGTTACTGTTCAGATTTGTAAATGTCATTATTTACCCTTTGGTTTTATTGTAGAAAGTATCTTCCGGACAAGGATGAGGAATTCTGTGGAGGTGTAAATTGGTAGACTGATCTCTTACGCATCTTTTAGCGTTATCTTCCACATATCCAATGTCACTGAAATTAAAATTCAAAATTATAATGGTAGTTTTAAAAGGATATTTCTCTTATACCATTCGTAATCTTCTATTGAGCAGGGGCAATTCTCTGAGATTACAGGCCTAATGTAATCTTCGCCATTATAACAGGATATGTGAGCTATGCGTTTCTCATACACATCTTTCCTTCCCAAAAGGCAGGATTTTCCAAATCCATGGGGGGACCATCGTTTGTAGTCTTCATTTCCACAGTTTTTATCTGTTCATACCATACGTAAATAAAAAGTTCATGGCAGGTTTGAATAACCAAGATAAAACATACCAAAAACAGTTTTAAAGTCGATTTTTATTATTTTCCACTGATGGTGATTTGGGTTCGGGTCAGAACCAAAAAGGGTGAAAACTGTAGTTTTTTCTCCAGGTTCTGTCATGATGGAATAAATTTTGAGTTGGGTGGGTTCCTTATCATCAGGTTTCATTAGTATTTGAAGAGGGGTCCAATGTTCACCTTCATCAGTTGAATACCTAAGACACATTTCAATAATAAGCCCCAAATATATTATTTAGTAAGTAAATCCAAAAACTTACATAATATGATCAGTATAGCCTTTTTCATTGTAATACTCCACAGCAACTACAATACCTCCGTGGTCACCCATGGCATACAAGTAATTTCCATACAACACCTAAAAAATAATAATATTGCTCGATACACTGTAATGGACAAAAATTTAAGCGTATCCTAAATTATAATCAAACACTCCTATTAATAGCTACTGGCACTTTTGTAAATGTACTCAAAATAAAACAGTCGTAAGTAAAACATTGCACATAAAGTTCCCATAAGAAATAGTATAATTTGTGGCTTTCCTTAAAATGTCTAATTCAAGTATCTTAAAATAAACTATATTCTAATTTTGAACAATGAGAGTAATGACTTTGGTCATTAAAATAATTATGGAAATTTAAAAAAAATTTATAAAATTTTAAATAAAGTCTTACCTGATGCCAATTAAGTCCAGCATCCGATGACACGAATAAACTGGGGTGTCCTTTAAGAGAAGCACCAACTACACCAGATGCAAGAATCAACCCAGGTGCTGATGTTCGTGAAAGAATCGGTGTGGAACGGGATCTGGGATAAATTTTACTAAACTTTTGAGTTACGTGAAGCGAGCAGTTGGAACTCTGTTAATTCAAACAGAAAATTAAGACAAATAATCTCTGACCAAAGCCAAAAATGAAAAAATAAACGTACAGATTTGCAGTTAATGGTTTCTCCTCTAGAGTCAATTCTTGGAGGACGTAAGGGACTCCAATCTCCACCTTTGTTAAAGGTAATGAGGGAAGCTAGCCCATCATCTACATCACTTTCTTCAGCTCCAATTAAAACCGATGCGTCTTTCATTCTGGCTGCATAATCAGGCCTGACTTGAGTAGCGATATAAATACCCCTCAATCCTTCTACCTTATGCAAGTCAACAATAGACTCTTCACTGTGTTAACAATAAAATGAAACTTAGAAAATTTATATCCAAAGCTAACGTTTAATCACTTTACCTGGACCAGAAATCTTTTCCAGTTCCAGCTGGACTAAAATATAGAATTCTTTCCAATGACAGAGAAAATTCAGTCCCTTCAGTATTGGAGATATACAAATTTGTGTAAGGGTTATGCATGACGCACGCAAACACTTGATCTTCAGAGGCATCAGCGATGTAAAAGTCCTTTGAAAAAAATTGTTTATTCTCAAGTCTACATTGTGTTTAAGATACAACAGCTGAAATATAAAGTTATGTCAAATACCTCCTTCTCTAAACTATTTGGAAATTGGGCCACATGAAAATCTTTGCGGTTATAGGAGACCCACAATTGCAAAGTGCCATTTCTGTTAGTTGAGCCAAATAAATGCTGAAATTTTAAAATAAAATAATTGCCATTAAATACTATTCAGCATAATAAATACTAGTTAAGTACCTGTCTCTTTGTTGCAAAGAGATACTTTCCACGAACTTCAAAATCTTCCACATTGGAAATAACAATGTGTTTCCTTTGCTCATTTTGAAAGAATGTTGTGCTGGAAATAATAGTGGAAGTGGATCGACCAGGTTCTTGTCTTTGTACAAATAACGTTCCTATTGGATCTACATCTTTCTCTCCCCTTAAAAGTTAAAGCCAAATTAGGTATGTTAAAGTCCATCGTACTTATGAGATTGGGGGGTTTCACATACCAAATGAAAGATTTAACATTTTCACTAATAGCCTTCCAAGTTACTCCATAATCATTGGAATACCATAACTACAAATAAAAATAAAATAAAGTAAAGTTATACAATAAAGATTCTTAAACCTTAATAAAAAAAACCTTTTTCTTTGGGTCATTTTTCTCCATTCCTAAAACTATATCAGCGTCAGTCGGGTGTAAAGTAATGATATCTGGTTTGAAAGGTACAATGACACTTTGGAAAGTTTTGCCATAATCGGTGGTTGTGAAGATATATTTGTGGACGGTATCGGTAAAAATGTACTGTGAAAATATTAAATTCCATTAAGATTATTATGAAATTAAAGTGCCTGAAAAGGGAATGTTAACTAACGCGACTGTTCACAACTGGGCTCATGTAAAACATAGAAATCAAGGATTCCTTTGCAGCACTAAGTCTCATGTCTGTTTGTTGCATCTCAGTGAATGTTTCTCCATAATCATGAGATATAAATGTCCGAGAAGTATTGCCCTCAGATTGCTTACGGTCCCTGGCAAGGCAGATAATAACTTTACTCCCTTTACCAGCCCAATGAACTGACAGCAATTCGTGACTGTCATTCAAATTGAACTGGAGAAGACAAATGTTATAAATAAAAATTACCTTAAAGTAATTCAAATAGGAATTGTAACTCTAGCGTACCACAGAGATAATTTTTTTGCCACTGTCAACTATTGGAGACCTTTTATCCCTCAGATAGAAATGCGAAAAATGGTTGGCACCGGGAACTTCAGAGTCTTCAGGTTTAAAGCCAAAACTATCCTTAAAAAATGTCATTGACGGTAATTGGTGGTTTTTTCCCACCGGGACATGAAGTGTACGTGAACTTTCACCGAATCGAATAGCGTTAACGAAAGTTATACAACTTGCACAACAATAAAGGATGACCAGGAAAAACTTTAAGCCTTGGGCTGACAAGAAATTACTCCAAAACTTCATTTTAACTGAGGCCATTAATCAAAACAGATACAGATATTACGAATTGTCCGAAAGAAAACGCATTTAGAAATTTCATATACTTATAAGACACGGCTAATTTACAGATCGGGTTTTAAACTACTTCGCAGTTTCACGGAAGAAGGCAAACAAATAAGTGCGCATAGGTTTTGGCCGTACAATAATTATCCAGTCAAAATATTTACAAAAATAGCCCAAAACTTGTTGTAAAATAGCCAATTTTGCGATAACAGTACCAGATAATTTATTTATTAAGTGGAAAAAAGTCCTGATCATTTTATATCGCTCATTTTTAAATTAAATATATACACTATAGTTTATATCATCCTTTCCAATGATAAATTCCTCGAAATTAAACTTTGTAGTTTATTTTACAGATATCATGTCATTCGGTAACTAACTTCAATTCAATACCGCCAAAACGTTTTTTATAATTGTTATCTGGTGAACCACTTAATGCTCGTGACATCTAGGTGACATTATGATGGTTTTTTTTTTCCTTTTGCGGTTACACAATCTCAGAGTTCAACACCGCTCCATAAATTATTCGCGCATTGGCCATAAATAATGCCGCTGGAACGAAATATTATGGATAATGGATGTAAATAATTTTATGCAGAATCTTCGTCGATATCATTGGGTCTTCCGCTCTTGGCTTTTATATTATTTCTGGCAGGAGAACGGTCACGCTATGAGAGGAAATTAAAACATTCAGAAAAATGGAATCTTTTTGCAAGCTAGGCTGTAGCTTAAAAACGATTTTACTAATAAGCTAGAAATATTACATGGGAAATTAGGGTATACGAAGTAATGCTAAGTATTAAAAATAAGGGTTAGAAAACGAATTTTAATGATAATTATTGTACAAAAATTGCCACAGGTGGCGATAGTACTCCCTATCCCAACGAGTTACCAAAAAAAAACACATGTCCGTTATATTTTGATTTGGTGATTTAAATAACGGATTGGTAATACAAAAATGTTCGATCTAAAAACATTTCAAAATATTCAATGGTAGTGTTACTATTACTCCAACGCAAACATATAACCGATAGGGTAAACGGTTTACCTCAACGTCATGATATTTGCTATGCTTGATGATAAGGTCAGTAGCGTAGTCAATATTTTGCATCGGGGACTCGGGGTGGGGGACAAAAGAAAACGATTGTACGTACAACGACACGCCACTCAAGTCTCTTCAAATCTAGAGGCGCAACATTGTTACTTACTGATAGCTCGCTGCTCGCGGTTCGGCGGTCCAAAACGCCTGGGAAAAATCGTGGGACTGATGATAAAAAGACGGAAAAGAGTTCTCTAGACTCCCCCAAAATAATATCGTAAATAGCCTTAAAGGGGAAATAGTATTGGAATGGATATTACGTAGTTTTGGGTGCTAAGGAAATACAAATTTTGAAAATCGGTCGGTAGAAGGGTCTGCGTCCACTTTAAAATAGTAACGTTTTACAAATCAGCTTACGGATGTCCTCGCCCGTTAAGACTCATGGTCCTTTTATGGACGAAACGTTTTTGGTACTTGCGTCTGAGAAGTCGTGATTGCAATTCAGGTTGAATATGTAATCATTGTTTCGTCGCTGTTTGCCAATATCGTATTTATCACGTAAAATAAATTGATCAGAATATAATTATCACTGCCGTATAAAAGCATGACAGGTTTTGAGCGTCTTTGGGCCCCACCTCCGTGACACGCAGGCCTCCGCTTTTGGTGGGCTCCGGCTCTTGGTTGGCCCCTTAGTTTCAGCCTAGTCAGCCTTATGGATAAAGCCGAGGGGCTGATCACTCCGCGTAATCGGTGTACAGAGCCGTACCTTTGACTGTACTAATGGGATTACGCGTAATCTTTGAAGTAGTCCCTGCCTTTGGCAGTGCTAATCTAAGCGTAATCCAGTGTACAATTTTCTAAGAGTGGTTAGCCCCTCGGATAAAGCGTACTGATGATTCTCTCGATTAAGCTGTTTACATAAGTGCTTGTATGGCGTTCCCAATCTAATGAAACAAAACCAGAAACTTATACTTTGAAAACACGTTTTTGTACTGGTACTCTGTTTTTTGGTACTTTTTGACGCAGTGAATAACACACCATATATTTCATATTTTTCTCCGCTTAGCTGCCCTTCTTCCTATAATTTTATTTAAACTTTCTACTGAAGAAAAAAATCTATTTTTATCCATAAAAATCATTTATTGATTAAAACCACAAAAAATTTTACACTTAATTTTTTAAGTTATGTCTCCGTTGTTAAACAATATCAAAAAATCTATCTACTAATATCTTAAGTAACATAAGTATGCCATTGCTTACGTTACTCATGCTAATATTTAAAAACACGCGCGGATTTTTCTGAACTCTGCAGCATTTCGGACGTTTTGCGAAATTTTAGTGACGTTCAGTAAAGCGAGTATGCTGATTTTGAGTCAAAGACGAAATGTTGCTCCAAGATTCGCTCTGGTCCAAAGCTTTATCAAGCGCTCCTATGTACGAAATGGCCAAACGAAGGGTTTTTATTTTAGAAAGGCGACGCGTAGCGGAGGCTGAAGATGAGTGACAAGATTGGTAGAGGTGATGATTTTGCTGTTGGAAAGCCATAGGAATGGCTTGTCGGAGGCGTTCCAAGGCAGAATTCAGCCTATGCATGCGTCGTCGCTCTTGCTTATTAGCCATAATCCTTTTCCTGTCCAAATCGGACGCGGAGAGCGGTTTCTTTCTGCTATATTTCTTGGTCCTCGACAACCTATACGAAAATTACTTAATAGTTAGAAACGCGTATTCTCACCAAAAATAATACGATAGACCTACAAATGATTATTAATCATACTAAAAATTACCTAGCTCCAGCGAAAATCCCCAGAAATCCCAAATCGTTGGTCACCGGGACAGCGGGAAACCTATTGTTTTGGGAAGTCGCTTCGGTATCGCTCAAATCGGTTGAGACATTTTCGTTGACCATGGGAACGCACCGTCCGTCAATTCGAGTTTCCAGTCCGGACATAAGTGACCTGATGTCTTCGGAATAGACGGGGGATGGCCAGGATCGCGTCGACAAGGCCGGTTGGTGGTTAAAGACTCGGAAATCGACGGCGTTGGGTGGTACTGCCCAATGGTTGAAGGGAGGTAAAATGGTTGGACAGTCTTCGTGAGGAAAGCGAAGATCCATGGCTCTCTTAACCGCGTTCAAAGAGTTGGGGAACGTTGGGGCTTCATCCGATCGACGAACGCAATCTCGTACAAATAGTATTTGAAAGTGTTTCGGCCCGAAATCGGCTGTGGGTTCTTTATTTTGGGAAGAAGCGAGTGACTCGGAAAAAAGAGCAATTATACATTCAAAGAGGTAAAAAGGGGCAGACTCTATAAAATACGGGTGAGTCTATTAAACAAATAAGCCTGCCTTTTTCTCGGTATAAAAAAGGGATCTTTTTCTTCGGGGTCCTGTTTCCATTTCCGCGGGGCCCGCAATTTCCCATTTCTTATTGGTTCTAAAAGCCCCTTTCGTATAAAGCGTATCGTCCGAGATGGATCAACGCTAAATGAAAGGCCTTTTTAATCGAGGATATCCCCGCAATAACTTTATCAGGAAGGTCCTCGCGAATGCGAACCCTGCCAAGTGAGAATTCGGAAGGGAACTAGGGCCTGTGTATAAGCGTGGCTTCGTTATTATAACTTTTCCGCACTTTGCCCTTCCTAAATTGCGCGAGGACCGTTATCGTAAATTTCCAACGCTCCTTACAATTCCAAAGCCCTCTTTTTTTCTCTCTCCTGTCCAAACTTTTCTCTCTTCACCCTAAAATACCCCGTTATTCCGAGAAACGTACTAACCGAAATTATTTTGCTTTTAATTTATTAGTTTTTATTTTCCGCCTCCCTTCGTTAATTCTAAATCATGGTTTGGTTTCTGGATAAACAACCAGAGTTCAGAGGGATTTGTTAGTTCGCATCGCGAACGTGCGCAGTTCGTCACAAAATAAAACTGTACGACGTTTTAAAGGGAGTAGAAATTAAATCGAAAAATCGACCGCTAACACTGTTCAGCTACGCGCTACAATTGGTTTTTAACGTAACTAGCGCCAATCACTTTAGCTTCTGTTAAACCTGGTGGGAGAAAAGTGATATTAATGGATCCACCGTAAATATGGTTCATACTACCTTTAAACTTTTTATTATATTAACTTTGTTATATAGTATGACGCATTCCTACACTATGATAAACAGCGTAGTAGCGAGCGTTTGATATCGAACTTATTTTCGTATTATTAATTCCGGTAATAAAATTTAATTGTATTCGTCAGTAATGTTTATAATCAAGAAAGTCAAAGATCAGATCGGGTGATGAATTTGCAATTCAACGCGATAAAGTTGAACGACCACAAGGATAGATCGGTTCTGAAACAAGGGAACCGGTTAATTTTTAGGGGCGCGTCCACATATTAGCGAGCGCTTTAACCTTTTCATTTCTCGACTGTTTGACAGTTATTTGCATAAAACAACATTCGAGCGATAATAAAAACGTTGACGAAATAGTTTTATCACTTTCGGCTCCTTCGTTAATCCAACCATAAATATTTCGTTTTCAAGCTAAATCCCCGTCTTAAACAAAATGGATTAACGAAATAATAAAACCACAAGCGTTGTTAAAAATATATCCGCGATCTAGCTCTTCAAACACTGAATTGGCATCGTGAGTTAGCGAAACTGCGAAAGATAGACAGATATCAATGACTTTTACCGCGAAGCTATATAATTATAAGCGGTACATATTATTTTATTTATACGAGGCGTTAATGGATAACAGGATAAGATCTTGCTAAGCTAGTTTTACCCTCCCATATCCCGCGTCTAGGGATGAATTTTGACCTTTCTTAAGTTGTAATGGGGAGGGACATTCCACGATGAGTCCTGACTCCCCCCCCCCCCCTCGGGATTCGAGGCCAGGTAGAAGGACATTAAACTCTTTAAAAAGATGACTACCCTCGTCTTCGTCTCTTCACTTGGTTCGCGGTTCCGAAACAGCTCGAACCATGGTAGACCGTTTCCGCGTCCTCCTCTGTTTGCTGTCCGTCGCCGCTTTGCAGACTTCGTCCGCCGTCGACCAAGATGGGAAAGTACACTTTGAGGGGTAAGTACGGGGCGCTTATACGGAAATTTCGGTATGAATGATAAATTATTATTCCCCGCCATCAGGTTTTCCGTTATTCGGGCGGTACCCACGACGGAGGAGCAGCTACAAATGCTAAATAATTTAGCCAATGCCCCGGAACTCGAAGCCGATCTAACCTATTCCAACCAGGTATGGAATCGCTAAAAAATCATCTCGATTGTTCCACCTTAATATAAGAAATGTGGTAGATATCTTTCTGGAAAAGTCCAACCGGAGTCAGCAAGCCCGTTGACATCATGGTATCTCCCGACATGGGTAAAAGTCTACAAGACCAACTTGACGAAGTTAAAATTCCTCACGTTACCATGATCCCCAACGTCGAAAGGTATCGAAGTGCAAAACGTATTTCGAGGGAATTAATTAATTAATTAATTAAGTGTAAATTTTTAAAGAGCTGTTGAGAGCGAAAATCTTCCGCCACCCGCCGTCAACATTCTAGGGTTGATCAATAGATCGTCCGGCACTTTCTTTCAAAGCTACCACCGATTAGCTAGGGTGAGTTCGGAAAGTTAGCCTTCGTAACGAAAACGGCTCTAAATACTTCTTATAAACAGATCCATAGTTACGTGGATGAATTAGCTGCCAGGAACCCCAGCATCGCCAGTATTACGTCCATCGGGAAATCCGCTGAAGGACGCGACTTGAAAGTGATCAAAGTAAGGATGATTAC